>NC_137674.1:95804831-95954831 GCF_963989245.1 Nansenia antarctica | reverse complement strand
GGGTTAGGTAAAACGAGGAGTGTGATCGATCTCAGAGATGCTGCCAAGTAAGTCCTGCTCTCCTCTCTATCCATATGCCATTGTTGTTGAATTACAGTTGTTGTTGCTTTTGTTGTTGCTGTTGTTGTTGTTGTTGTTGTTGTGTAAGTAGGAGGCCTAGTAAGGGTTGTGAGATCACGATTTGAACCCTAGTTAAAGTTAATGTTTTATTTAACACAGATACATGGGAAAAGAAAACTGGGGAGTTATTACAAATCTGTTCACTGAGGCTTCCAACTTTACAAATCTGTCATAGGGCTTCCACCTTTGTGCCCAGAGAGAGCTGGACAGCTATTCCAGGGTAGGATACCTGGGCTGCCCCTCATGCCCAGTAGTGTGGTTCATTTAAGCACATGGAAAGCACATCTATGCATGTTTGCATGAAGATGCAATCCATGTACTATCTAGCTAAAGAGTGGCTAGATTTTCATGCACATACGTCTTGCTTCATAAACCTGCTCCAGGTATTTTGTGTGATTTACGAGATGACGAGAACTAACAGGTCTTGATTGTTTTGAATCATTGAGCTGTCATTATTGGCAGACACGATGACATGTTTGCAGTAATCTCATCCTGTTTGGCTTTTGACACCAGGAAATGATGACCAGCTCAATGCTTTTCCTTTGTAGCCAAGTTACCGCCATGCAGCAAGGAGTGGAAAGGTCTCAAACAGTTATTTAAACCTTTAACCGTCATCCTCTGTAGCCCTGAGCTGCGTGCAAACTAACATTCCCACCTGTGCAATGTTGTTCATCATGAGAAATCTGCTCCTGCTCCTCTACTGTGACTGCGGAAAGGAAAGAGGACAGATTATCTCCGACAAAATGTTTGTGTTGTGAGCTACTGTACCTAACATCCTCGCGCTAGCCATCACTAAGAGTATCGAAGTACAGTATAGCTTGGTCTTTTTTTGAGTTGAGTGCAATGGCACCCCTAACCTTCAGGGATTCTTGTCGAATCATCAACTGAAAAGTTAGCTAATTATTTGATTTAGTTATACTAGATAAGGGTATGTTTATAATCAGAATGATTAGTTGAATCATTATCATCGGAATAATGCACAGTGTTTACCACAATTACTCCCGCAGTCATCTGATTAATTGGTTAGTCATAAAGATTGTCTTCTCAGAGCTCAACTAAGAAGCAAGAATAGGCTCAATCTCAACACGAATAGGCTTCCGCAGCTGATGTCCAAACAGGACATTATCGAAATAACGTCCTTTTTGTAAGGTTAAACTGTTTTCAGGAAAGCTATTCCGCAGTGTGCTCTTGGGGATGTTGTCCTCTGTCCTTCCTAGTCTCTGTACTAGAGAGATTTATCTTTGAGTCCCGGGACTGCAGTCTGTTACCTTGGTGCACTGTGGCTGTCCTTGATATTATGACTGTTGCTCTATTGGTGTCCTTATTGTTTTGACTGGTGTCTTTTATTTCCTCAATCTTGCCAGGACTGTGAACTTGATTTTACCTCAGCTACTTCAAATGACCTCAGGTAGTAAGAACGACAGTCATTTTAGTCTAGTCATTTGTGTCCAAGTTGAATAAGATCAGCTATTGTGCGGTTGTCACCCCTGATGTTGAATACTCAGGCAATGTCTGGGCCCATCTTACACATCAGTTGTCAATGGCACATCAGGGCCTTTCAGATATTTCTCTCTGAATGCCCAGCACTTCAAGAGGTCGTCTGAGGACAGAGCATTTCAGGCTAATTCCCTGTCCCCCCCGTACACTTCGACAAGGCATCTATTATTTTCCTTTAGTTAGAAGGAGTTTTGGCCAAACTCCATGGAAACCTCTTGTCTATGGAATCTAGGGCATTTGGGGTCTAGGAATGAAGGTCTCCTTTTCTCATAACAACCTAAAATGGATTTTGAGAGAAACATGATTAATTAAACAAATACAGTGAATGCTCACCTATAAAGTAGATATCCTTATAGAAAAGGTAGAGATCGGTTCTCAACTCAAGGAGACGTTCTGCACAGTACCAGGGGTAGGTTGGTTCTAGACTCTTATAGAATAAGGTAGTGGCTAATTATCTAGTAGGTAAAAACATTTGGGACTACTTTGGTTCAGATACTGCAACAACTCATCTTGAATGAACAATGATAGTCCATTTACATTATGCCTCTAGTTTTTGGGTAGTTTATCAATACACTAACAATGAACCACAGCAAGATATTTGCATGACGCTGTGTTGTGGTCGTCCAGTGGATATCTGAACAAAGTCTTTCTGTTGGTGTTTGCCATCAGCTCTTTGTCCAGCGTGTACATTGAACACCACTTTGTACCTGTGGCTATAGAGAGATGGCTACTAGAATGACAAATAGTCAAGGCCCATCATTTGTATTGTTCTAGTCTTCAGGCTACGTCGTGTGCGTCATTGCTCCCATAGTAGAGTCGTAACCTGCCGCTTTAGAGCCTTCTAGAGCATTGCTGCTGCCTAGCGCTTTGATAACACTTATGTTGACATGTTTATAAGGGAGTTCTTCCAACAAGCTGTGCTGCTGTGTTGCACAGACCCCTTATAACCTGCCATGTGTGCCGTGTGTGTATAAGTGAGAGTGCCGGTAACACAACACAGATCTTTAGGTCAGTGTTTCTTCCAGGGCTCAGTCTTTTTTTTTTTTCTCTCTCCCCCATCATTCTATGCCTCCCTTCTTCCCCATCACCTGCCCTGTCTCCCCCGCTCACCCTTCCCCCCCCCCCCCGTCTCTTCTTTTTCTTCTCACTTTCTCACAGTGGCATTACCAGCCTGCTGGATGCCAAGGAAGTTGGCATTAAGATCTTTGAAGACTATGCCAGTTCCTGGTACTGGATCTTAACGTAAGAACCCACTATCAGACATTACAAAAGCATTCATTAGTAATGTCACTGACAATGTATTCGGTCATAATCACAGTGGTCTAGTGTGTGTGTGTGAATGTGCGTGTGCTTTTTTATGTGTATCTGCTTTTTTATGTGCATTGTGTTTTACCATTGTTGTCACTCTAATGCAAGTGTGTGTGTGTGTGTGTTGTTCCAGAGGTCTGGTGATAACCATGGTGGTCAGCCTGGCCTTTATCCTGCTACTGCGGTTCACCGCAGGAGTGCTCCTGTGGCTCATTATCTTCGGAGTCATCACTGTGGTGGGCTATGGTTAGTACAGTACTGTATACACAAGCCTTTCCACTGTTACCCAGTGGCTACTGTACTTAAGCCTAAAAAAAACAAGCCTCACACCAACTTGAGCCTCGGTGAGGCAGCTATAGTCACACGCCAGCCCACGCTTGAGTTTAATGAACACCTATTTAGAAACACGTGGGAGTCATTGCCCACATCTTCTCACATCTCGCTGCCACAGGGCTTCTAAACAGAGTTGTCGTCATGGCAAATTGCAACAGACGACGCGTTTTCTTTGTAACTTGCACTCGCTCACCCTAATTTCTCTCCTTCTTTTTTTCTTCTATTTCTTTCTTTCTTTCTCTCTCTTTCTTTCCCTCCACCTAGGGATCTGGCACTGCTACTGGGAGTTCAGCACACTCCGAGGGAAGCCGGATGCTGATGTCACCATCTCTGATATCGGTTTCCAGACAGACTTCAGGGTTTACCTCCAGCTGAGTCAGACCTGGCTAGTCTTCAGTGAGTCCTCCTGACCACCCACCAATCCCCTCTATCTATTCAACACAGAGAATTTGTGAATTTTTCTGTGTGTGTGACAACAAGGCACAGTGCTGCTGGCAATGGCTTCTTGAATACATTTCATGAAGCCATTGAAATGTTATTATCTGAAGTGTCCTTGAGGACCAAATTAGCGCCCCCTCTGCTCCAAAAGCATATCCATTCCTGTGGTCTCACTTTGTTCATTTGCAGTGATCTCCCTGTCTGTCATCGAGGCGGTCATCATAATAGTGCTGATATTCCTGAGGAGAAGAGTCCGCATCGCCATCGCACTGCTGAAGGAGGGAAGCAGGTGAATGGGCATCTACTCTTAGGAGTGTGTGTGTGTGTGTCTCAATTTCTTTTCTTTTTTTATCACTTTGAATGAATCCTAAAGTCTCCCTCTTTATGACCTCTCTCTCTCTCTCTCTCTCCCTCTCTCTCTCTCTCTCTCCATCTCTCTCCCTCTCTCTCCCTCTCTCTCCCTCTCTCTCCCTCTCTCTCTCTCTCTCTCTCTCTCTCTATCTCTCTCTCTTTCAGAGCCATCGGCTACATCATGTCCACTCTGTTCTACCCAATCATCACCTTTGTCCTGCTGGCCATCTGCATAGCCTACTGGGCAGTCACTGCTGTGTATCCTCTCTCCGTCTACCTAGCCTCGTTCCCACTGACATTGCACCTACTGTATATACGGATGCTGCCGTTGTACAGTGCATTTCATGCTGCTGTATGGTGACAGATAGGGTTGAAGCACTTTCGAAGGGGTTTAGCTCTTCATTAAGATTATGCAAGGTCAGTTTTTCAGGGGTTGTTGAAGATCAACATACCTAGCTTGAGAGGATAGGCCTTGAGCTGTCCCGTACTGTCCTCCAGCTCTGTTTTTATCACAGAAGCACCCCAAATGATGAGTGCTAAACTTTGGCACTTATCGATAGTATGCTTCTTTGTTAAGAATGTCTTTTTCCTCTGTGATGCCCTTGACTGGTTTTGCCCTCCAGCTTCTTGGCATCCTCTGGCGACGCGGTCTACAAAGTCATGTCTACACAGTCCAACTGCATGTATGCCAACCTCACCTGTGACCCAGAGGTTAGCCCCTCCTCTCTCCTACACTTTCTAACACTGGTGTTATTGGCAGTGTCTGTGTTATCCTATTGCATATCATAGCACTTATAGTATGTGACTAGTAGGTTTCAGGCCTTGATAACTTGAATTAGATTCCCATCTTATTACATTTGAACAGGAGCAATATCAGAGAACATAACGTGAGCTTAGAATTAGAAGGTTCTATCTCCGTTTAGGGTAGTTCAGAGATATTGAGTGTCAAAGTTTTTACATTCCATTATGTTTTGTGAGATGGAACCTTTGTATTTTATGAATTACTAACAAAAAAATGTCAACATTTAAAAAATAACACCACACAGGCATTAATAAACACCTAATGGATCAGATTATGTAAAAAACTAAATTTTGACAAAAATGGAGATAGAACCTTATAATTCTAACGTCACGATAATTTGGTCACTCTGTGGCATCATCATTAACCGTCCTCCCCATCCTCTGTTTCTAGACGTTCAGTAAGACTAACGTCACCCAGGTGTGTCCGGGCTCCCAGTGCACGTTTGCCTTCTACGGAGGGGAGAGCCTCTACCACCGCTACATCTTCGTGCTGCAGCTGTGCAACCTGCTGGTGTTCCTGTGGCTGGTGAACTTCACCATCGCCCTGGGCCAGTGCACCTTGGCTGGGGCCTTCGCCTCCTATTACTGGGCCCTGTCGAAGCCCAACGACATCCCCGCCTGCCCCCTCTTCTCCTCCTTCAGTAGAGCCATACGGTGGGTCCAGTACACTTGACTGACTCAGGTAGGGTTAGTCAACTCACTGGTACGAGTGGTGGGTGTGTACCAGATTGGTAACAGTGTGTCGTGTGCGTTTGACAGGTATCACACGGGTTCCCTGGCTTTTGGATCTCTGATCCTAGCTGTGGTTCAGATGTTCCGTATTGTTCTGGAGTATCTGGATCACAAACTCAAAGGTGGGCTACTGTTGTTATAACAACCTGACATTCAATGTCATGATTGATAGATAATGATAATGATGAGGAGGATGATGATGATGATGAAAATGATGATGACAATGAAGATGATGATGATGATGATGATGATGATGATGATGATGATGATGGCAATCATGTCTTCCCAGGTGCTCAAAATGCTTTTGCACGTTTCTTGCTGGGCTGCCTCAAATGCTGTTTCTGGTGCCTGGAGCATTTCATCAAGTTCATGAACAGGAACGCCTACATTATGGTGAGTTTGGGAAGGCCTACACATACAACCTCTAGGTGGTTATAAACTCTTAGGACCAGGGGCCTCATCCATAAAGCTTTGCGTAGAACTGGCGTAAACAGCTTGCGTACGTCCACAAAGCAAGAACATTTATGCACACCAACATTCAGATTAATAAAACAGTGCGCAAGTTCCACACCTGCTTCCCTTTATGGATCACAATCAACTCAAAATGTTGCGCACGTGAACGAGTGTCTTGTCCCACCCTTTTTAACACCCATAGTTGCCTATAAATGGCCAGTGAAATGCAGACAGAACGGCGAAAAAAAGACATTTAATGTTTTTTCAATTTCTGCTCAACAGTTCCGCGCAACGAACACGTCGAAACAATATGAAACTCTTCTCTCGTCTGCCAGACCATAGATAATACAGTATATACATATATAATATCTACTGTATGTGCCAGACTGCATCGATAATCAGTTTCAATGTATTCATCCTACTGTTCACCTTATTATTTAGGATAATACATTTCATAACATCCAAGTATTGTTTCATACGCAAGCTTTATAAATGAGGCCCCAGGGCTGTCTTAAAAATAGATACTAAAGAGACTAACCTGCATAAGTAACGGTAAAATATAATAAATTCAGTTTTCAAGCATTCAAACAGTTTTGAACCCATTTGAACCCATTTTGTTATCATCTGGTCATGTGATTTCTCATACACACAGTTAGGGTCACTCTTAAATAACAGTAGCAACTCTCTGAATGTCTAACCCCAGATAGCAATATATGGGAAGAACTTCTGCACCTCGGCCAAGGATGCTTTCTTCCTTCTGATGAGGAACGTAGTGAGGTAAGGCCAAGCCAAGCTATGTCGCCCATACTGCCTATAGTGTCTGCCTGCCTGTCTATCTATAGGTCTGTCTGTCTGTCTGTCTGTCTGTGTTTATCTTGAATATCTGTCATCGGATTACTCACTGTCCTTTTTTAGTCTTCTGGGATTCTCCTCTACTCTGTGCGTCTCCCTCTCTTCAGGGTGGCAGTGCTGGACAAGGTGACCGATTTTCTGCTCTTCTTGGGAAAAGTGCTTATATCAGGGAGTGTCGGTGAGTCCCCTTTTCCCACACACATCTGTAGTATCGTGATGTTAGAATTATAAGGTTCTATCTCCATTTTTGGTCAAATTTTAGTTTTTTACATAATCTGATCCATTAGGTGTTTATTAATGCCTGTGTGGTGTTATTTTATTTTAGATTATGACATTTTTGAGTTAGTAATTAATAAAATACAAAGGTTCCATCTCACAAAACATAATGGAATGTACAAACTTTGACGCTCAATATCTCTGAACTACCCTAAACGGAGATAGAACCTTATAATTCTAAGCTCACGGTATGTCGAACTATGAAATGACGTAGAGGATGGATAGGACAATGTAAACAGAAAACATGCTATGTTAGTGCGTACCGCTGTTATTTATGGTGCTCTGTCTTTCAGGTGTGCTTGCATTTTTCTTCTTCACCCGTAAAATCCCAGTAATTCAAGAGGAGGTGCCATCACTAAATTACTACTGGGTGCCCCTTCTGGTAAGAATTATAAATGCGCCATACCTACATTCAAAGATTGAGTAAGAAACGTCTGTTATTTATTTAGAGCAGGGGTGTCAAATTCTAACTTACTGAGGGCCAGGCTGAGGTTTGTGAATAAAATCAGGGGCCAGACATTTAGTACAATGATTTTATTTTTTATCAAAGAAATATAAGTAGGCTAGTAACTGTATTAAATAAAGGAATATTGCATAGCAAAACTCATTAATGAAGCAAAATAGTATTTGTGCTGAACAATGTTTTGTATAAAATAACAATTCACAATTAAACAAATACATTTGCATTACAATACTTTGGTCTTTAGCAAAACAACAAATATGGTAGTGTGTTTCAGAAAAACTGTTTGATAAAGATCAATGCAACAAGTCATATCACAAATTGCATTGGTTTCTTTGGAAACTTGAATACAACAATGGGGCTTATAATGCCAAGTCAAAGCCAAATAGGCATTGTGCTGCTTGCTTTTTACTACAACTCTTACTAGACACTCTGTACCTTTTCTTAGAAATGATCTTGTCTATTTTAGGCTTAATGTCCTTGGCTACTTTCAAAACCGAGACCAGATGCTGGTCTGCGAGGCGGGATCTGTGGGATGCCTTGTTCAGTTTCGTTACATAGAACATCTGTTCGCACGAGTAGGTTCTTCCAAACATAGACATGATGCGTGCAGTGTGAAGTCGAAGCTGTGGCATTTAATCGAGGAGCAGAGGTGCAAACCCAAGCAGCCCCAACTGACTGGTACTGGGTCTTCAAAGCACAGTTACATTGCAATTCAATGAGTTCCAACTGCAAGTGCTCAGTTGCAGTGTCAACATAAATTGCGAATGGATTTACGAACAGATCAACGGTTGAATTTCTGTGATTCAAAATCGACAAATCTCTCGCTGAATTTCCGCTTTGAGTGTGTTCAGTTTGTCAGCATACACTTTGGTCGGAAATGGGATGGCGACTGTGTCACTGACTACCTGGCAAGTAGGAACGTGAGACAAGTTGCCTTGGCACATCTGACCCTCCCATAGACGCAGTTTAATTTGAAACATTTCGAGTCTCAAATTTCAGTGATCAGCTGCTTTCGATCCTGGAGTTTTTTCAGGGCATTGAGGTGCTCCGTTACGTCACACATGAACGCCAAGCCGCTCAGCCGCTTTTCATCCTCAAGCTCGGGGATGAACTTTTGTCATTTATTTTCGCAACACTTTCCCCCCGACTCAACCAGCGCACCTTTGTGTGGTATGGCACAGAGCTTTCTTCCTCTAAAAGTGCCCTGAAATGCCGGTGAATCAAGCTGTTTGTATGGTAGCCTAGGTAGTCTATTTGGCCTTTATTCATTTTCTGATGAAAGCGTGAGAGTGGAGCACTGTAGCGCCTCCTGTGTTTCAATGTTGTATTGTCACAGAAGTAAATTTAAACACTAGCGCATGGGCCACATTAAATTGTTTATCCGAATTTATTGGCAAGCCAGATTTAAAAGTCGTCGAGGGCCATGTCTGATATTGACATATGTGATTTAGAGTGTTCACTGACTCATTTCTCTTTGGCAGACGGTGATATTTGGGTCCTACCTGATTGCACATGGCTTCTTTAACGTCTATGCGATGTGTGTGGACACCCTATTCCTCTGTTTCTGTAAGTATGAACAAAGATTTATTCAAAATTCAACCCACTGCTGGACAAGAGGGGGTTTGATGTGATACATTGTGAGAACACTAAAGAGAGACGTCCATGTTTGTGTGTTTGGACATCATGTACATATAGCCACTGTGTGTGTGTGTTGGGTGTGTTATCCTGTGTGGGTCTGTGTGTGTGTGTGTGTGTGTGTGTGTGTGTGTGTGTGTGTGTGTGTGTGTGTGTTATCCTGTGTGTGTGTGTGTGTGTGTGTGTGTGTGTGTGCGTGTGTTTGTGTGTTTGTGAGTTTGTTTGTTTCCTTCCAACAATGATAACCAGGAACTTTTCCCATGTTGGTTTAGGTTACTGTGCACTGAGAGACCACACACACACAAGGCTAGGTTATTGCAGAGATAAGGAAGGTTCACTGATTTATCTGGCACAAGACATAGGAAAGCCTCTTGCAGGGCTTGAGTTTCTTTTTCATATGTTCAATTTTCAATTCACAAGAATTGGAATGAAATAGAGCCAATACTCTATGCTTGTTCCTCTGTCAAATCTTGCCTTGGCTGTAAACTAATCACTGAATCGTTTGACTAAGCACTGGTTGTTTTTTGACTGATTTGAACCAAAATTCTCTTTCCCCTCATTGATTTTCCTGCTTGACTTTCTTAATCATATACCTCTGCTAACTCCACTCCTCTTCTCTCTCTCTGTCTCTTTATTCCCTTTTGCACTGTGTGCTCTCCTCTCCTCCTTGCTGGCACTACCTCCTCTCTTCCTGGGTGGGGCCTGGTACCCAGGTGAAGATCTGGAGAGGAATGACGGCTCCTCCTCCAAGCCTTACTACATGTCCCCTAGCCTGCACAGGATCCTACGCAGGGGAGAGCAGGGGGCAAAGCTGTACACTGGCTCCTGAGGCCACACCACTCACTCACTGAAGGACTGACACACTCATTACTTGAGCGTGTGTGTGTGTGTGTGTGTGTGTGTGTGTGTGTGTGTGTGTGTGTGTGTGTGTGTGTCTGTGTGTCTGTGTGTGTGTGTGTGTGTGTGTGTGTGTGTGTGTGTGTGTGTGTGTGTGTGTGTGTGTGTGTGTGTGTGTGTGTGTGTATGTGTGTGTGTGTGTGTGTGTGTGTGTGTGTGTGTATGTGTGTGGTCTGGAGTGCTCTAGAGAAAGTTATGGCTGGACTCCTGTATCTCTGGAGGTGACCTGAGTGGACAGGACTAGACAGGAGATTGAGTGACATTAGTTCCCCTGAAGAGGATGGGTGTTGGGTTTAGAAAGGGGCTCTACTCACTTCCTCTCTTGTGCCACTGCCTCCTCCTCCTCCTCCTCCTCCACCACTACTACTACTACTGATACTTGCCTTTTCTCTGTTGTGCATCTGTCTCCTTCCTTTCTCTCTTGACACTGCTGGTCTCTGCCTTACCAAGAGAGTGCTGCAGTACAGTGAATGTGTCGGGATAGGTGTGAAACGGGCATTGTAGCCCAACACAAGGATGCATACACACACTCACACCGCAAGAGGAGATCTCTGTTTTTCTTCGGATGCAATTGAGGGACTTTGGCAGACTGGATGAACATTATGAAGTTGAGGGTTTTGGGAGTGATACAAGGGCGCCCTCTTGTGGACACTGGTGTCTTTGTTCGGTGGTTTCATGTACTGTAAGAATATATTTATAAGCACTCTCATGTGTGGATAAGAACTCTGAGATGGCTTTTTCTGTCTAGCATGATTATTTTATTGGCTACTGTATGTATGCTTGCCATTGGCTAAATAGGCCCTGTCGATACCATATTTGGCCATCATGTGTACACTGCTATAAACACTGTTACAGACTCAAATGGTGTCATAGACACAAGAACACTGCTCCAAACGAATGTGCAATGCTACAGATATAAGAAAACTGTTTCACACATTTAATCGACTCAAGTTACACACCCATGTAGGATGTCTTTATTTTACACATCAACATACTGTAAGATATAATGACAGAGGTGTACCAGAGATCAAGACTTTTCTGAGCACATTTTATGCTTTTTTGCTAAGAATGAGATTTTAATAGAGCCTGAGACCTTTCAGGAATTCTGAATGCAGTCGCTAGTAAATGTGCCTAGATCTAAATGGAGAAATATACTTTTTGTTCTGTGGTTTTCTGATCTTAACACTGAGAACCTTTCAGTTACTGTTTATAAAAAGGATGTCAAAGCCATTTTTGGTAATTTTCTATTGTTGAATGGTACAGACGTATTGCTGTTTTTAATTCTAGGTAACACACACCTGTCCTAAGGTTATTTAATGTTTTTGTACAGGAGAAATCTTTTGTATCAATGAAAATATGAAATACCCTTTTTTTAAATAAATTTGACTGCTTTAAATATAGCACATTTTCTAGGTGATTTGATCTTACTTCACCTACTTGCTTTGACAATATCAAACCTTAGTGTCGCTTGGTAGACTATGTCCATCCCGATGAAGGTACTGTATGTGAAGATGTTAGTGGAGATTTACATGGTAAATGCTAAGTGGGAGTGCTTACCCAAATGTAACAGTTAAGGTAAGGGTTAAGGTTAGGGCAAGGGTTAGGCCGGGTAAGGTCACCCCAAAGGATCCCACATAGCATCTACTGATTTCCATGATGTAGAGTAGGTTTGTAACCCGTTCTTCCTGTCCCCAGTGGTGGACCTGGAGGTAAACAACGGCTCTGCTTCCAGACCCTTCTACATGAGCAGCTCCTTGAGGAACATCCTCAACAAGAAGAATAGCATCAGGAAGAAAGACAAGAGGAAGAGGAAGAGATAGAGGGGCAGAGAAGAAAGGGAAGGGTAGAAGACGACTGAAGAATGGAGAAGACACCCACAGAGGAAGATCATACTGATCACAGCCGTGGTCCAGATTGTCCCTAATAATGTCATACGTTTGTGCCAAACAGTACAGAGACTCTGGCAGCTCCTTAGTTGTACAGTCATACCAGTATTATTATGTGGTTGTGTTCAACTCATGCATTGAAAACTAAAGTATTGGTTTTGCCTTGTATGTACAGCAGGACTTATTTGACCAGAGTGACGTTTTGTTTTTGTTTTTTTTTGCTCAAGACTGGCTCTCATCCTATGATGAGATTAGGCCACAAGGTGGCGACAAAGAAACCTTTGTGAATTGTTCCACAGTGTTTGACTGGACTGTGGATTGAGTTCCTCCTTTTATTTCTCATATTGAGAAACGTATTTGCCATACAGTGTCCATTACAGTAATATCTTTTTAATGTTTTCAACTGTACAGTAAGTAGGCTGTGTAATAGTAGTGTAATTAAAGTGATTCACTCATTAAGTGCCTTAAACACTCTTACTCAGAATTGCCATACAGAATGTAAAAGTATTAATTGAGTGATGCAGAGTCAAGTAAACGTTTACAATTGTGTATATTGTGTAAGCCAAAGCGATAATTAATGGGAAGCGATCCGTTTCTTTTCATATGGTACTTGTAAATTCCAAAGGTAATGGACTAAGGTGAAAGGTAAAGCAGAGCGGTACTTTTCAGAACCGTTGCTCATTTGGGAACCATACTGTAGATGGATCCCAAGCATGTGCCGTGACCTACCTAAACTCTTTTATGCTTATTGTGAAACTCCACGACCAAAACAATGTTTCTAGCCAAAGCTCAGTGTTATAGTAGTGGGTACTATCTTGAATAGTATCTGTGTTTTGAACTGTGTGAGTTGTGTCTTCACCCTGTCTGTAGACCAAATGTCCCTATAGGATAATAAAGACTGACCTGACTTGACTTGATTTGACCAGTGGGTCAGTCACTTTCATGAGAGACATTCTCAATCAAACATGATTCATCTTTAGCTCTTGTGTGCCATTGGAGTTTCAGTCTTTGTCCCATCCCTTTGTAGGGGCAGATAATGTGCCCTCACTGTGCCCCACAGTGACATCATCACTGCCAGCCGTAGGCATAATAGAAGAACATGTTTTTACAAGCAAGTCAATCGTTATTATCATTTAGCATGGGCAAAACAACTGTAGCATGGACATGTAGCATAGGAAGTATATAAATATTGTGTGTACAGTATGTTTTTTACAGCTCCATAAAAATGTTTTCCCTTGTATCGTCATCAAATTAAATGAATAGCTGAAATTAATTTCAGTGGTCTCACTATGCATATTCTATTTTATGAATAATATCATAAAATAATGTAAGTAGGGTCTCTTTCTCAGTAATTTTTATCACCATGTGGTACAGTATGATACAGTTCCTTTGCATCAGATAAGATCAGATAAGAGTGAAGTAAATCAGTGTTTTTCTTCAATCTTTCCCTCCCTCACTGGCAACTGAATTCTTTTGGTTTACCACAGTCAACAAGTAGACACAAGTAAAACCTCTCTGTTGGTTTAGATTGTGTGCCTGAGTTCTGTCTTCCACCTCTCAAGGGTAGAGCATGGCTAATAGTTGGATATTCATACTTAAATGTCTATGGCCAATGGCCAATGACATACAGTATAATATATCCTTTCCAATATCATTGAGTCATTTCCCTATAAAGACATTTGCATAAAAATGGTCATGTTTTGCTTTATGAGTCTTCATCAGTGAGAATGTATGCACAGGTATGCACATTATTTCATGACCTTTGCAATGTTGTCATGTTTTAATAAAAGGATGCTCCTCAACCATTCTCACCTTGCAAGAGTTTGTCAGTGTACCCTCACTCACCCATGTAAATACAATGTACACTAATGTTATGTCACTGAAAACATAACAACATGTTGAGTCACTTTCTCAAATTCTCAAATAGTTTTCTAAAATTAGACATTTATTTTTCCAAACATTACATTTCAATGACATACAATGAATAAATTAAACAACAATAATTCAAACACTTGTACAAATTATTCACAAGTTAGGTTAAATTGTACATGTATCAGCATGGAACTGTGGCACTTACAGACACAAAAGCCATTTCTCAATTGTTAAGAAAACGACTGCTTGCGTCCTCTCCTATGTCCTCCACCCGAGTTGTCCTTCTAAAGCATTGGAGGAGACTATCTAAGAGGAGGAACCTAGACCTTCTCCTCCAATGCATTTTAAGTAACACAGAGGAGAGGACGTGAGGAGTTCTGTTCCTAACAATTGAGAAAAGCCTAGAGAAACACAGAAATCCACAATGTCACATCCTCTCTATCTATTAGCGTACACATCATTCTTCACTTTATCATAGATACTCTTACCTACTCTATCTTTAGGTTTGTATACAGTACCATGGTCACGCATGATAGTCATCCATAGAATGTTACAATGAACAGAGGGGTATAATGCATGTGCTAAGAAATCGAGAGGAGGGTCATCTTTGCCTTTTATCTAGCGACTAATTAGCCATTTCTTTGTGTGTGTGTGTGTGTGTGTGTGTGTGTGGCTCAGGCGTGGGACACAGGCAAGGAGGTCATAGCGTGTGGTGGTAGCAGGGGTTGGAACATCATAGACGGAGGTGAATGCACTGTGAAGGGAGACACAATGAGAACTCATTCAGAACTACACAGGTAGACTAAAGACTATAACAGGGGAGGCTGGTGGAGGTAGAAATCAGAGAACGGGCTCAGTGTAATCTATGGAATGGAGTCAGGAATGGTATCAAACATGTGTGTTCCGTTCCATGCATTATAATGAGCCTGTACTCAGACTTCTACCTCCACCAGCCTCCCTGGACTATAACACTACACAATAATACAACATTTAAAAAATTATTACAGCACTTTGGGCTGCACTGTTTGCAGGAAAAGTGCTATACAAATAAAAGTTATTAATATTAATATTATAAATCAACACCCCCAAATCAAACACATCAATAAAAAGGCATGTGTAAACTCCATCTGACAGGCATCCAACAGACTGCCCTGGAAATTAAAACAATGAATATGGAGAAACCTATAACATGGCCCAACAGAACACATTTGTTTTGAAAAAAAAGCTCACTTTTATGACATTCATTCCTACTTAATTATCGTGAATGGCAACCTCATTTGGAGCCCAATGCTCTGCTTACCGTCTAACAAGGAGTGTAGTGCCGAGAGCATGGAGCCCTCCGGGCCACCGTAGGCTGTGTACTGCAGCTCCTCTGGGGTGCAGGGGGTGGGCTGGGAGAGGCAGTCGGGGGGCTGCAGGGAGGACAGGGAGGACAGGGCAGTGACCGACAAGTGGCTGGGGCTCACATGCTTCTTATGGCGTGCTCTGCAGTTCTGGAACCAAACCTGCAATTTAGAGGGAACATGTTTATACCACAAAAGTGGAAACACTGGTTTGATAAAGGCTGTTTGTGTCTGAGAACGAACAGAGGTTGATAATAATACCAAGGTGCTGTTGTTGTTTTTCCCCAAAACATCAAATCACTTATCAGGATTCAGACTTAAGCAGCAACAATTCTCTACATCATGCATTGTGATACTGTCTGTCATATCCTGAGTGTGAAACATGCATCAACCCAAACTCCATGACTCTGACCTGTATGACTCTCCTACTCAGACCTGTCTGTTCAGCCAGCTTCTGCAGCGTCTGGGCGTCTGGGTTATTGTCCTGGGCAAACTGGGCCTGCATCACCTGGGGGATGGGCAGTTATGGGCACAGAGGTCAATCATGTGAAGTCATCTGATATATTCCTGACTCTGTCTATTTCTCTTTTCTGGGGGTCAGTAAGACATGATTGATATCCAGGGTCATATGGGGGAATCTTCTCCAGAGGCAGAACTGCAATGTGAAATGTTATGAAGTCAAAACAAACCTTGATAGTAACAAACCCAGTAGGCTAGTTTATAGATAAATACGGTAGCTAGTTTATAGAATCAAGGACCCCAATTGAAATAAGCCAGTGGCTTTCTTGGGTTTTTATCCTGTTAGTTGACCTTGTATGTAATATGTACTGTCATGTACCTACTTCTGCAAATCTTCTAATAAAGTTTTCAATCAATCAATCAATAGATAACATTATGCTGATAACCTTGTAAAATGTCAATGAAGTACCAACCCTTCAGTTTCTCTCTGAATTATCGATTTTTGTTTTGAAAAACGATATATTTTGAAAAATATTTCGAAAACCATGCGTTGGTCAATAACAATGGTGCTCACCTGTAATTGGTCTGCAGTAAAGCTGGTGCGCGCTCTCTTCGATGGCTTGGGCTGATTGACCTCCTGCTCGGTTGGCATCGCCCCCTCCACATTAAGACCATTTCCTGAAACAAGATTGGTCTTCATATATTGCATTGAATCTATTTTAACAGCATTGAGCATGTGCTTACATGCAGCGCATAGCTCTGTCATGGTCAGTACAGTGGTCCAACAAGAAGAAAGGATAACCATTGTGTTCACAAAAATAACTTGAATGAATGAATGAATGAATGAATGAATGAATGAATGGTCTTTATTGTCATTGATATAGTACAGGTACCATACAACGAAATTTGGGAGGGGGGGCTCCCCTGGTGCTAGGAAAAAAACTAAAAACAAGAAGGGAAAAGAGCTGGTTTACATAAATAAAGGCTATGTACACTATCCACTATACTATACTATACAAATAAAACACTGTGCTGTACTCTATGCTATGCTATACCTATTCTAACATTTACTATTCTCTGAACCTTATGTACCCGAGGGTTGTCATATTGCACATAGTGTTATTGCACATTCATTTAAAGTGTCGCAGTTTGCAGGTTTGAAATGTTCACAGTTGTGTTTCAGTATTGCACTTGATTACAATCTAGTAGCTGCCATCAAATTGTCTAGATTGGTTCATGGAGTTACAGATGATAGATAATGTAAATTGTCAAAAAATTAAAACGACTGTCTCATTAATTAAATAACATAGTTTCCATTATGTTTCCGTGTGTCATGATTGTAAATCAATTAGTATGTGTTTGGGGAAGAAATGCTTTATTTCGTCATCAACTCTATTTGAATTGCCCATCTTTTAGCAGAGGTTGTGTCAGTAAAAATCCGTCATCCGTCCATCCGTTGCTCACCTTTCTCCACAGCGCGTTTCAGGTTGTCCAGCATGCAGTCGTAATGCACACGGCACAGCACCTTGTCCTCTACCAACGCGAACTCTTCCCCCGTGGACAGCTGCCGCTTACAGGAGAAACAGGCGAAGCATGCCAGGTGATACACGTTGCCCTTCGCCCGGCGAACCCAGTCCGTGGAATGGATATTACGCCCGCAGCACGCGCACCACGTGCCGTATCTTCTATAATAACATAAAAGTATTGTAAAAGTCAGGTATGCAATTCAGTCGTTGGTTTCTTTATTTATATGATGTAAAACTTTAAAAAATGTAAAACTACAAGATATTAAATATTTGAAATGACATAATAGGCTATACATAATAAGAACACATGTTATTAATATTATTAATAAAAGCAATAATAATACTTACAATGTAATTTCTATTGGTATGCCATGTATAACTATTATATAAAAAACGCATATCATGATGACATTATTTCTAGACTATTTATTTTCCATTTGATTTGATTATGCATGGAAACTCAAGCCCAAATGCAACTACCTAAAGTAGTCCAATTTGCAGAAGACCTCTTTTTCTTTGATGTAACAACTGGTATGACTGCCAAGCGAGGTCTGGCACACGCTACAGGAGAGACAACGCACATGCCAGCACAAGTCGTTAACCTAAATGAAAAGACATACGATAATAGAATTACATGTGATAAGTATTTGGAGATTAGTTGTCCACAAGACAAGGGTAAATAGGTTTATAGGCCGATTTAAAATCGAATAACTGCAACGATAGCCCGAAGTCTCATGCATTCAGACACAATAGACTGCCTCAATTTTTCACACTTTCTTTCATGAAACCGCATCATACCTTTAGCAAGTATTTATCCACAATTTCCTCACTGCAGCTGGCACACACAGTTCTACCCTGTAGGGGTGCAGATGCCATCGCCTGCAGCGGGCAGGGGGACGATCCGCGGGAACACGAATCCTCATCCAATACATCCACAGGTGTTCTCTGAATGGAATATACGATATGGTCAGAAATTACTTGGGTCACGCGTAAAAAACGATAAGTAAATTCTGGAAATGCGCACATAGCATTTTCCCATGATATAGTCTTACAAATAATTTTAAAGTTGATAACAATGTTGGTAGTCGCACAGAACATGCCTTTAGCTGGTTGTATCGATAGCTTTCAATCGTCTACCTCCGTTTGATATAATTCTAACATTTTACCGTTCGAATTGATCTCCTGCCCTCTCTGCATGTGCCCATAACGTCCGCGTCCCCTTTGCGATCTTCATACATGACGAGGGCTGTGAGGACCAGGGGTTCCGTTTGGGAGACTCAACTTAACCATCACCCTTTAACCTCCCTGCTACACCCCATAAATATCATCCTCTTCACCTTTCACCATGACAACCCCAACGATTATCCAAATGACATTTAAAAACGAAGGATAGTCATTACTTAGAAAAACAGGCAGCACTTGAGGTAATAGTTATCCAATGTGCATTATGTTCTTGAGATCTGCATTTGTGATTCACAACTGCTAAGCACAATGGCTTAGCCCCCAACATATCAATTTCGCATGTCAATCAAAAGCAGCGCAGGGTCTACAAGGAAAGGGAATTGATTTATTTAATAACGGCAATTAAAAGACTAAGTTTGTCTTAAACGTCTGCCCGGGGCAACCAAAAGGTGAAGAGTTCTCATTAACTACTTGAGTTTTAATTGCTGAATATTTAGGAAGGGGGTAATTTATCTTCGACATTTCTTGAAATTGTGAAAACACAGAACTCACTGCTTGGTCATAATTTTGAGGGTATGTAAGCTATAATTTGGAACGTTTGTTTGGATCCATTTTTACTGGCTCTATATTTCAACTTCTGCTGCAATCGTGTTGCACTTTTCAAATGACTCAGGTGCTTTGCATTATGTTCTGGTGAAAGTATGGAACAATAATAATAACCTCTGCGGCAACATTTTCATTTTGAAGTCGGCCTATGATTTTAGTAAAGAGTAAGTAGTTCACTTACCCCATTGCTAGACATCAACATGGATCCATTTTCATTCTTATCAACAACATCGCAACATTCCACTTTTGGTTCACCTTTCCAGTGCATTTTAAAACCAATAAGCGAATGCGCCCGAATGAAAGAGCACGAGAATTTTAAATGGGAAATATCTTATTCAAGAAAGGTTGAGTCTTCTTTTGTCTTCCTCAACTCAAAGATTCTTCTGGCAGCATATCCCATACAGGCTTCTGCAGTTTGTTTTCTCGAGGGCGGAAGATAGAGTAATTCATATTTTCGTGGTTTGGCCGCGCCTCCCTGTCAAATATTCACCATCTTTTAAGGCCTAGAGGCGTGGGGAAAAGTCAGGACGCCAAACAATGTGATTAAATCGCCCATAGAGTTCTTACATTTGATGGAGCCTGGTATTGTCCAGTAGCCTATAGTGTAAGCCAGAGTTACGGCATTTCTTTTATCTAAACATGTCACTTTTTCGTTGGTTTAAAAAAAATCAAAACGATTTAATTGCATTCAATGGCCTGCTTAAAACGTTTATGCCTCTGTACCTACATATTATATTTGAAATAAATATTTCCATTGTTTACGTGCAGAAATGTAAAATGTTCATAGGCCTACATCATTAACAACACCTTTAGCTGACGCTGAAATGATGTATCAACATCATTTTGATTACAATACAACGTTTTATGTTTTTCATATTTAGAGCAAAAAACTATCAGTCGATTTTAGAGTGATTTTACACAAAACTCGCTGGTACTGTCGAAAGGTTTTCCACAGAAATAATAACAGTGTTTTTTTTTCTTATTAATTGTTGCAATTCCTATAAGTGCATCAAGTCAAATGCCATTTTGCCTACACTAAAGCCTTACACCCACCACGGTGTTAAGAAATCAACCATTGATCAATTGGCCCATATAATGTTGATTCTCCAAATCAGATTCTCTATTTTCCATCAACAACACAAAGGCTCTCTATACCCAGGGGTGCACATAACTTTTTGGGGCCAGTGCTCAGAGGAGCACCTAGGGATGCTGCTTGGTGCTCCCCGAGCTCACGAGTCACGACCCGTCCCACAGGATGGATAAAAAAGGGATACATGGATAACTTATATTAGCAAAACGACATTTATTCAAAAATAAGATGAACGAACAAATGATTGTGTGCAAAACAAAAGAAACAAATGAAAAATCAAATGACTGCTCTTTAAGCATGAAAGTCTGTCAGACTCCTTTAAACACAATGAAATCAACTGACATCTCTTTAAGCACTAACTGAATGTCTGTTCTTTAAATACAATGAAATCAACTGATATCTCTTTAAGCACTGCTCTGTTCTGTAAACACTGAAATCAACTTTCAACAAAAAGTTACAGCCTAAGCATTTACTTATGCTACAAGCTTAATCATCATCATCACTGCTCTCTTGACTGTTGTTAATACTGTCCTCAATTTCAACCATGGTAGAGGATGTTGTAGGCTATCACTTTAAATAGCTCATTATTTTGATTGTGCAACAAAGTCTTTTTTTTTTTCTTCTAATATAATTCCCAACCATATTCCCTGGGTCAGGGGTCGAGGTGCGATAATGAAGCTGTAAAACAAACGTCTGAACGTTTGAAAGCTTCAGAGAAAAGAAACGTGAAGTGCCTTGGTGTTGTTTTTCCTTTTAGCGACGAGTCGTTCGGGACTGAATTTTCACGTGTCGGCGTGATAACCATGCGATGCGCGATACGCGGAATGAAAGTACAAGTTACGATACTTTCCGAATGTTTTCGTGAGGGGAGTCGCCGTGGTCGTCGTCGGTGGGTACATTGTGGTCATGAAAGGATATGGTATTGGTATTAACGGGCAGTCAGCAGTTAGCAGTAGGAGTTTTGAGGAAGTCAATTCCTCTCCCAGCGCTTCCAGCTGTTGGTGCGCAAGAGCGCGTTCATGCCGCTGATCCTCCGCGCAACATGCATTTTGGCGACGCATGCGCACTGGCGCACCAGTTATGTGCACCCCTGTCTATACCTAAAAGCATTTGTTTAAACTTCCGTGAAACTCATTATCATGTTGTGCCATGACCTTGTCTTTTGAATGATGTTGCAAGCCCAAGCCTGAGTTTAGAAAATTACAAAACGATGTTTCAGGTTGAATCATGCATTGCTTAGTGGTAACAATTATCTTTCATCAGGTGGTTAATAGTTGGTGAGTTACCTAAATGGTTCGGCGTTTGAGTGGTCCAGTGGAATTTTAATGATTTCGAATAATTCATTTGACAATTGTTTTCTTACATTCTACATGCATAGATTAATTAGACGTACATAAAGCCACATCCTCCGAAAATGGAAATTCATTTTAATAAATGTTATTCCCTTATGTGTTATTCCAGTATGTGGTAGATAGCGAAACTATAACCATATCATAAATAGCTACCATATGCTGTGTAGCTCCAGAAAGATAATAAATCATCAGCCATTCAGTATGTCTGAAATCTTGAAGCTAAATCAGCATGTAAGTCATGAAAATAGTATTCTCAATTTATAATGCATGAGCTATGATAGGGGTTATTTAAGCTGCCTAAATGACTATCGCCCTGTTGCTCTCACTTCCGAAGTGAGCAAATGCTGCGAGAAGCCGGTCAACGAGCTGGTCTGTGACTATAGCTATCACCCGAACTGGACCCCCACCAATGTGCCTATCAGCAAAACAGATTGCCACTGCTCTCCACACCGCCCTCACCCAGAGGAACTCCTATGTGAGGATGCTGTTCGTAGACTGCAGTTCAGCATTCAACACCATTGTCCCCTCCAGGCTTGACACCAAGCTCAGACACCTAGGCCTTAACCCTGGCCTATGCGACTGGATCTTGGACTTCCTGTCGGACCGACGCCAGGTAGTGAGAATGGGCTCTAATACCTCCGCCCCTCTAACCCTTAAAACAGGTGCCCCCCAGGTGCCCCTCCACCTTAGTGATTAAATTCACTGATGACACAAAGGTGATCAGCCTGATCCCCGACAATGACGAGCCTACAGGAGAGAGGTCGACCGCCTGGCTCAGTACAGCCAGGAGAACAACCTCTCTCTCAACACTGACAAGACCAAGGAGCTGGTGGTGGACTTCAGGAGGAATGGTCGGGAACAGGACCCCATCACCATCAACAGGGTCAGCCGTAGAGAGGGTCAGCAGTTTTATGTTCCTTGGCGTCCATATCTCTGATGACCTCACCTGGGACATGCATACCAAACAGGTGGTGAAAAAGGCACAGCAGCGCCTCTTTCCCTTCAGGCGGTTGAAGAAGTTTGGCATGGGGTCGAAGACCCTGCGGGCCTTCTACAGAGGCACAACCGAGAGTATACTGACTGGGTGCATTACTGCCCGGCATGGCACTGCCCTCAACCGCAAAGCGCTACAGAGGCTGGTGCGGACAGCCGAGTGCATCACTGAATGTAAGCTTCCCTCCATCCAGGATATATAATATATCACATTGTCATATTATGACAAACGGTGTGTCAGCAAAGCCCGGAGGATCATCAAAGATCCCAGCCACCCCAACCACAGCCTGTTCGAACCGAGAGGCGAGGCCTCTTCCGGAGACTCCAAAATTCAGAGGCTAACCAACAGCTACTTCCCCCAGGCAATCAGGCTCATGAACAAGCCCACTGTAGACAATTGACTATCTTCCCCAAGCACACCCCATATATGGTCTATGGTCTATGGAAACCTTAAGCTCATAGCCACTTTACTACTTCTATTATCACTAGTGGCACCACTAGTGTATCCTGTACTATTGTCACCTTTATCTTGTATTATGCTTGAATTAGTATTGCCTTATGTCTTGTGCTGCTATGCAATGTCAGGAACCGAAGCCTAATCATTTTACTCTCTTTCACTCGTGTAATGTGACATAACAATAAACTTGAAACTTGAAGAAAAAAAAGGGTTTAGCATTCTTTTTAGAACCCTTTTTGGTTCCATGTGGACCCTTTTGGATTCCATTTAGAACTCACTGTGGAAAAGGTTCAGCATGGAACCCAAGAGGGACAAATGAAATACCTGTTTTCTTTTTTTTTTTAAGTTATTTTTTCCAGAGTGGGGCAGTCCCACTCATATTTTTTCTTTATTGTGATAGAGACAGTAGAGATATGACAGGAAGGATGGGTGAGAGAGAGAGAAGGGATGACATGCAGGATATGTCCGCGGCCGGGAAATACCTGTTTTTAAAGCATTTTAAGAGTGTATATTGACATTCTGTTTTTCCTTCAGTTCAAATATGTTGGATTGATTAATCTGTGTTAACAAGAAAAACAGTGGGAACATACACTCAACACTAAACACTTTAGTAAGAACACTGTAATACTTTGCAGCCTCAATTCTTCATGGTATTAATTCCACAAGATGTTGTGGAAATTTTCTTTTTTAACGTTTTACCTTTCTTAATAATCAGTGAGAACATCTGTAAAACATTGATTGGTTTAAATAGTAGACATCTGCAATAGCGTACTCTCTGTTCACCAACCTTTGACTATAGGATACTTCATAGTGAAACATAAAAACAAGTGCAACAAATGCATGTTCTCTCTTATCATTTTAGATTATTCTTACCTAGAATACCATTGTCATGTTCGAGAAACAACGGAGCACACACACACACACACGTGCACACACACACACACACACACAAACACACACACTGTATATACATAGTCTGCATAAAGGTTCCTGCTTCCATAGCTGGCTTGGAGGTTTCAGCCCAGATGGAAGGGGATAGCAGACCTGCACTGGCATGAGAACCCTCCGTATCATTCCATCTGAGAGTTCCGCTGCACTGGGGAATAAAGGGCCTAGCGTGCCTTCATCGCGATGTGTCCTGTTCCACCCTCTGGAGATGAATGGACTTTTATCAGATGACTCATCTCAAGCATTGCAAACTGTAGCACACTTTTGATGTTGGCTTACAGTGTGGCATGTGAGGCAACCACCAAGAACTCAAACCGAACCCATATTATGATGAGAGGCCAGGTTCAAATTACACATGGACACTTGGGGGTTCCATATGGCAATAGGCTTCTAACAATAGAATTAACTCAGATGTCCAAAATAAGTCAAATCATCATGAGCTGTTTTATAATAAACAATGTATAAAAATCAATCCTTAAAACATCAACACCAATACATTGTGATATGGTTATATATTGATTTTGATGTGTTGCCAAGTGATGTGTTTGTGTTGTTTTTTGTTCAATAAAAACGTATTTAAAAAAAACAAAAAAACATCAACACCTTCACACATTTCTGATGAATTTGCTTCCCTTGCTTCCTGAATCAGTTATCTTTAGGATTTGTCTATGATGTGTTACATGTAAGCCTATCAGACACACTGTTTTCTCTTTGAATGTTGCAGGTATTCACATGGATGAGTGAATTCCCAAATGCCAAATGTATCGCGTGATGCCGACCAGACAAAAACATCAGAGATATGGAAAGGGGAGAGAAATGCCTCCTCTATCAGCATGCTTCAAACAGGTATTTCTGCTTTTGTGCATCACATCTGATCGCTCACTTGCCATGCTTGTTTTTGAGCTGTGGAGACTGAAGTGATGTGAGCTCTCTGATTAAACCTTCTAATTAGCCTCAAAGCAGTGTGTGTGTGTGTGTCTTCTGTTCAACATGGTTCAACATCTCACTCCTATTTCTCCCTCAGAGGGCCAATCATCATTAGGCCTACAAGTCCTGATTAAGGCAACACAGTGAAACAGTTACAGTATACTGGGGTTCAACATTTTGCTGAACATCATATTGTCATCTTGTGTTTCTCTGTCTGTAAGGCTGTAAGGAGCATTTGGAGTGGACAGTACTGTTGATCCATGCAGCCAAATGAGAACATAGAGTAAGACTTGGGATAATCCTAATAAGGGATTGGGCGTTGGTGCAAATTTGCTCAAATGTTATACTTCCACATAAATTCAACCATTGCTTTCTTTGGGGCTGCAACTACTCATTTGTTTCATTGAAATGAGTCCAAATTGGGGTGGTTTACAATTGACACAACGAGTTTGACATGACCTTTTCTCCTTGCTGTCAATGGGCCCTCGTTGAGGCTGAAGGGGGGCTGGTGGTGGTGGCTGGGGGCCGACGAGGGATTCAGTGAAAATCATTGAGGTGAAAATGGCAAGAGTGTAAGAGGTCCCTGATTGCATCGGGACAGCATGTGAGGGGATGCAACGTGCTGGGCCCAATCAGAGCGACAACATGGGGAAAAAGTGCCCTTATCAGAGAGTAATAGCTGCACTTGACAATCACACAAGCACAAAACTGCTCTATTTAACACTGATTGCAAAGGCTGCTGCCCCCCCATCCCAAAACCGCATGACTCCTCTAGGCCCCACCAGCCGCCCCCCCCCTGCCCCCTTCTCCCCCCCGACCCTCCAGCTTAGCACCATGCCACTCTCGTAAAAGGAATTTATAATCACCCCACGTCTATTTGGACGCTAATTGTTATTGTAAGACTTGTATTAGGCATTTATTGCCGGGAAAACGTTTCCTTTGATTAGTGTGTTTAATATGGGCATTGAAGGCATTCAATATACTGTACCTCTCGATTCCTTCAGCTTGACAAGAGGGGAATGTTAAACATGTATCTGTCTGTCTGTCTGTCTGTCTGTCTGTCTGTCTGTCACTTATTCTACTCTTAAATTCCAAAATGCAATGTCTTTGTTTGCATCACACCGACAATGTTTTTATTTATTTATTTATTTAATTTATTTATTTATTGCCCAGGGACAGTACACATTAATAAACCAGTTGGTAAATGAGTCAGTGTTATTCAAATGGCTACTTTTCAACTATTGTCCCTGTGGCCAGATGTCAGCTGTTAAAAAATAAAAATAAACATTGTGTACAAGCAAATTTATCAAAGCAGTATAGCAATAGGCTCTCATTAACTAACTAGGCCTAATAGACGTTATATAAAATATTATTTTCAGAAAACAAATACTAAAGGCATACATCACAACAATGAACTACATCTAAGTCTAAGAGATACAGGGCATATGCAGAAGGAACAAGTATTAAACAGTACCAGGATTTACATGGAACATTGAGAATAACATTGTAATTAGTGCTCACAGAACTGATTAGCAATAAACCAGTCTTTAAGATGGTTGAAAAGGGACATCAGTCTATTTGTCATGCATCTGTAAGAGAGAGGGGGAAAAGCCGTTACATGACTAATGTGCATTATGGGTGAAATTATGTTATACATGAAGACAACCTGCGTCTTTGTTCATGCATTTAAATACCTGTTTGTGCAGTCCCTTGCACTTTTCCCTCCGATGCTCATCATCACGGAGGTCTGTGTGGAAAAAAAAATACAAATCATGTACAAACATTTCAACCCTTTGAAGTTTAAATATTTTGCCATCTCCATTGAACTCATGTTCAGGTGTATTATACATTGAACTCATTTTCGTGTATATTACATTTTTGTGGGTTTAAATTTGTCTGTAATTTTTTTGCGCGGTAAATGCAGCCGTAAACTTTTATTTTAAATTATCACCATGCTTTCTCGGAAATGTACCTTCTTCATCTTCTCCTCCTGCTCTGTGAATTCTGTTTCCGTCTCCAGCTGTCGCAGTGAAAATGTTTGCCCTGGCTCTCTCCTCCTCACCTCGTCCAAAATTTCGAGGAGTAGGCCCACAACTGTCCTCTGGAATGCTGATGTAAATCACAATGTAATAAGTTAAATAAAGTGAAAACATTCCGTGCTTAAGCAAACCGCAAAGATCTCACAACTATAACCATTTCTGACTGAGGCAATGGAAGGAGCTTCTTCTTTTGTATTTTCACATACTGAACAGGACTGAAGTCAAATAACATGAAATGTTACTAGCTTCAATTGGAATTCTTACTTTTTTTTGAGAGTGGGTATTTGTCTTTAGGTCCTGTTGAGATAGAGAGCATACGAACAAGTTTGCTAAATCAGTTTGGAGCAGAAGAAAAAAATCACAAACATGCAGATAATCGTGAGATGCATTTGAATACATACGTTTAGGGGGAGTCAGGCTTTTCTGGGGTGTACCTGAAACAAGCAAGTATATTTTCTTGAGAGATTGATTGAGATTGAGATTGAGATTGAGATTGAGATTGAGATAACGTTTATTGCCACTATGCATTACACATATAGGAATTTGCTCTTAAAACTCTGAAGGGTCACTTTTGGCTTCAACTGGTGCAACTGAAACATAGAATCATTAGTATTCAACTTCAATGGGTTGCTTTTGACTTCATCTGTGTCAAAACAACAACAACAACAACAACAACAACAACAACAACAACAACAACATGTAGGACATGGTGTGACAACGTGATTTGAACACGAACCTCTAGGAGTCCTGGTCTGTGCTGGTGAAGAAATGAGGGCCCTGGACCTTGATATTTGACTCAGCCTTCTATGTGTCAAGCCTGAAACATAGAATCATTTGTATTCAACTTCAATGGGTTGCTTTTGACTTCATCTGTGTCAAAACAACAACAACAACAACAACAACAACAACAACAACAACATGATTTGAACACGAACCTCTAGGAGTCCTGGTCTGTGCTGGTGGAGAGTCAGAGAGGGCCACTATTGAAATGAGAATTAAACATGTTAGTGATACAGGTCACTAATACAGACCTGTAAGCTTCTTACTATCAAAAGGAAGTACCATTGGAGCTCTGTGCCCTCTGTGGAGTCAGGCGTTTCTTGGACAAGCCTGAAACATAGAATGATTTGTATTCAACTGTTAAGGGTCGCTCTAGACCTCATCTGTGTCAAAACATCAACAATAACTAAGACATGCTGTGACAACGTGATTTGAACACGAACCTCTAGGAGTCCTGGTCTGTGCTGGTGAAGAAATGAGGGCCCTGGACCTTGATATTTGACTCAGCCTTCTATGGGACAAGCCTGAAACATAGAATCATTTCTATTCAACTCCAAGGGGTTGCTATTGACTTCATCCGTGTAAACTTAAGAATAAGTCGGACATGTGCTGTGACAACTGTTGACAATGTGATTTGAAAACGAACCTTTAGTATTTCTTGCTTGTGCTGTTAAATGTTTATGTTTCATCAGCACAAAAGAAAAGTAATAATCCTCAAGCTTTGTCACCAAAATATATATTCATTCATTCATTCATTCATTCATGCATTCATTTGGGGGGCATTGTTTGAGCATTTGCTTCACAGAGGCCTTCTGCAACCCTGCAACAAATATACTGATATGAACAATAACTACACATGAACAATCAATTTGTAGCAAGACAGACATAGAATAGAAAGTTAACATTTATAAGTATAGAATAGAGCGCCAACTAGATTTTACCTGACGTGACTTTTTTGAATTTTGGCGGTGGGGCAGGGAAGACAACACCTGTAATGACAAAGACGTGTCAATACCTATGCTAATGCTACTGAACATTTGCAGGTCTTGCAGAAATGAATAAAGGTATGGATTACTCGTACATTTCTTGGCTGGTGGAGAGATGGATGAATCCCCAGAAGACATATCTAGGCATAAATGGATGAAAAAGTTTGGTGTTAAGTTTGTTCAATTGTTGTAATAACAAAATAGACAAGCTATAAAAATTAAAACATACCTTGCACATAATCATCATAGTTTCGTTTTTTAGGGATGCGCTGAGAATGGCGCGCCATGGTAGCCTGAAAATATTAATGAATATTATTAAATATTGAATGAAACTTAATTTCATATACAATTTTGGCTATGTTATGAAAATAAGTGCATTTAAAATTAAGCATATTTACCAAGAGAAATAGTCACTCTATTCCGTGCAGCAGTGGGAATATGGCTAACCCCTGTAAGTGTGGAAGGCAGGCCGCCTTGCGCCGCAGGTCTCCTTTAGTAATTACTTTTTGCTGAGCTTCATTCCTCGTGGTCCGCTCCACATAGGCAATGTTAAGCAGCATGGAGTTGCATGGACGCTCAAAGACATTACTAGCGTCATTGAAGTTGACAACATCAGCCACCATTGTGCCATCACTCCTCTTCTCCTGGACAAACGCGATCCCTTTGTCGATTATAAAACATCCGTCTCTCATGTTGGTGGACACAAAGCATGTCTTGCAAGTCTGTCTTTTTGGTTTGACCAACTCTTTTTCCGCAATTCTTTTTGCGACTTGTACCGCTGGGTTGTGGCTACTTCTCACCATTTTCTTGATTGAGTGCAGATGGTTTTCGAAGGGAAAGCTTGAGATGTCATTGAGAGAGCACTGGAACTTCTCAACATCATCACTCAAGTGCTGAAGACTGTGGATGTTGTACACGGGAAAGGTTTCCCCATAGAAATTCACAGCATTGTCTACAAAGTGCTTTAGCACATCCCTGGCATAGTCCAAATAGGCTTTTCTCTGTTCAGTGTCAGACTGCAGGAGAATTGAGATACCAACTGTGAGACACATCAGGTGGTCATAGTGGGCATCGGGCAGTATGCCTTGAAGCACAATTGGCCCAGTGTAGAGAAGGAACTGACAAAGTTCCGTAGCTTTCCATCTATCCAACTCGTCCAGAGACCTGGGTTGCCTTGCAAATTCAGAAGGCATTGCTCCTCTG
The DNA here is from genome assembly GCF_963989245.1 of Nansenia antarctica. NCBI lineage: Eukaryota > Metazoa > Chordata > Actinopteri > Argentiniformes > Microstomatidae > Nansenia > Nansenia antarctica. The sequence goes on along the minus strand of NC_137674.1, from coordinate 95,925,026 downwards.
AGTGCCTTTAGCCGGTCTGATATTTCTTTTCTCAATCTTGGTGCAAGTTTACATTCCTCAGGACCCTTCAGCAAGTACGTGAGAATCCTCTTAACACTCCCAAGGCAAACTAGGTGCATGTAATCAAGTACAAACTGGCTTACACAACCAACACCAGCAGCAATGAGGGGCGACGCCTTCTTCTGGTGGACTGTGTACTGAACCTGGTTGAATTTGTCATCCGTTCTTTTTACATGTTCACCTCCTGTTGTGTAAGCCATCCTGCCCTCAACCATGTTGGACGCAGCCTCGCATCGTTCGCAGCCCTGGTAAGCATTATGGCCTTTAATGCACAGAAAGGCTCTTGCTGGAGCGTCGCAGATAAATGAATGATGAATGAATGGTCTTTATTGTCATTGCTATAGTACAGGTACCAAACAACGAAATTTGGAAGGGGTGGCTCCCCTGGTGCTAGGAAAGAAAAGAAACTAAAAAAACAAGAAGGGTTTACATAAATAAAGGCTATGTACACTATCCACTATACTATACTGTACAGATAAAACGACTAGGGTTGTCATATTGCACATAGTGTTATTGCACATTGATTTAAAGTGTCGCAGTTTGCAGGCTTGAAATGTACACATTTGTGCCTCAGCACTACACCTGATTTTTCAATCCAGCAGCTGCCATAAAGGCATTGAATATGATTTTAAATGTTGTTCCCAGATAAGAAATGCCATGTTCCTGAATGCTTTTCATTTCCTGTATCATGTCGTCCAAATAGTCATCCACCGAGTTGGGTTTTGTATTCCCACAATAGAGGGCAACAAGAAAAGGCTCTACATCCTTTAATTTTCCCAAAATAGGCCAGAACTGGGTTTGAGAGGACCTGTACAAGGGAAGGCCGTCTACGTTGATATCAACTACTACCGGTCCAGTTGGGTTAGTGCACTGCGTTAGATGCCTGATGATGCCACTTTCAAGCCCAAAATACATATATGTTCCCCCACACTTAACTTGGCTCTCAATATAACGTGGAGTTGCAAGCAGTGTACGAGCATCTCTAGGCAGATTCAGGCCATGTATATTGAGGACGCGGAGCAGCTCATTCAAACTCCTCTGTGTTTGCTGTGTGCCGGTGGCCCAAGCTGCAAGGTCCTGTCTTAAATTGGACTCTTCAGCCTCTGGTGCAGCAGTCTCATCTTCCGGTGCAGCAACTTCATCCTCTGGTGCAGAGTCTAATTCTAAGAGCTCTCCATCTGAGCCACTGGAGTTTGGATTTTCCCCAAAGTCCTCATGCTCCTCTGTTTCGTCATTACTCTCATAGTTAGAGCTTTGCTGAGTCAAGTTAGACACGTCCTCTTGCATGTCCCCCTCCTCACGTGTGTCCCCCCCCCTCCTCCTGCTGTGGCACATTCTCTTCAGATGGCTCTTCATCACTGCTTGATGGTACGGCAGCATCCAATCTAGCCCTTTTTTGTTTCCAGTCTTTTGTGTAGTTGGAAGCCATGTTTATTTGTGGTGTGTAAGTAACATACAACTCACCAAATAGTGTGAAGTACTGGTCTCAGCCACCAGCTGAGAAACTGGAAAAGAAACCAGAAGTTCGTAAGTTCTCTAATTACACAATACACAGGACCATTAGAACTGCACATGAGCAGTATTGCAGTTTGATATTGATGATTGAAATGGAGACTATTTACAAAGGATGAGTCGGGTCATAAATTCATACAGAAAAATTCCAGTTAAATCAATAACTAGGGGTGTAACGGATCACCAAACTCACGGATCGGATCGTGTCACGGATTTAGAGTCACGGATCGGATCATTTTCGGATCAACACAAAACATTTTATCTTTTTATAAAAACTACTTTTTCCTTGAACATCACTGCTGCAATCTGGTTGCCAAGTGAAACCTAACTTTACCTAAATAATAAAGTGAAATCCTTTAAACATGGTATAAAAAATAAAAAAGTAAATAAAGCAAAGCAGCCTCAAGTTTATAACTTCATATTCATTCATTCAAAAAGATGATGTCCACATTGTCTGGGGAGAGGGTAGATCTATTTGCAGTCACTATGTCTCCTGCTGTGGAGAATAATCTCTCGCTAGGAACTGAAGTAGCAGGCACAGCCAGGTAGCGTGGCTCAAGCACGTTGACCATATTTTGAAACCCTCTGTTCTCCACAACGGAGTATGGCCTCATGTCTGTCGCGATAAACTTCCCAATGGAATTTGTAATGGCTTTAGCACGGTTTGAGTCTGCAGGAATGGGTTGTTTAAATGACATTTGGAGAAGTTGTTGTTGAGCTACCTTTTTCTTGCTCCCCGGTCAACACACCAGGGTGATGTCGAGTCAGTGAGTACGTCACAGATTTTTTTTTTCTCTCACAGGGCTCAGGGTATCAGGTTGCACACAGCTTCATGGCAACTCTACGTCGTGATTTACAAGAGACATTAACTAATATTAAGTAATGTTATTACTTAATTTAATTTAATTTGTAATTTTTTAATTTTGCCATTTAGCAGACGCTTTTATCCAAAGCGACTTACAATTACGAATTACAGGGACATTCCCCCTGGAGTAACTGAGGGCTAAATGCCTTACCCAAGGGCACACTAGTAGTGGTGTGGCTTCAGGCGGGATTTGAACTCACAACCTTCCGATACCAAGTCCAACTCACTATCCACTAGACCACCACTACCCCTACTACCACTACCCCTACTTGATTACATTTTGCTATTGTTCCGCAGGTACACATGCGTTCCGAACTGTGGAGGGTGGATTATCCGTGATCCGTTACACCCCTATCAATAACCCTTAAAATCAATAACTTAAAATTAAAAAAACACTGAAATTAAATGCCCACAATGAATCTCACAACCACAAATGTTACACATACCATTGTAAAATATATATGTATTTATAAATAAATGAATAAATTCTCATATCAACATCCACTTTCATCAAATAAAAAGTTCGTTTGGGATGAGATCGCCTGTCTGATCTGCTCTCCTGTCACTCAATTTGCAAGTGCAACAGTGGCTCTCAGTCAGTAGAAAACAATGGTGCCATTTCACTGACAAGAGTAAAGAGAAGGAGAAATGGCTCAAGTTTACAGGTTACCTCAATGTTTAGGTACCTATTAGCATTGGGTTTAAATCCGAAATTGTAGGCTACCTAATAGGCGCACTTTCACTTGCGTTCATTGCAAATCGGCAGCAGATAGCCAGCACTATTTGCCTGCAGTTTAGACAAACCAAGGCCATGGCCAGTAACGTTAGCTAGCTCCACGCGGTCAATGGCGAATGGCGATTCCTCGAGTAGCCCTAACTTAAGCGTCCAATTCACCCAAAGCTGGTTAAACTCATACTAGCAATGACATTACGTTCTTTTCTGCAGTGTTTAACAAACAATCAAGTAACGTTATCTAAAACTCTAAAAACGTATCTAAAAAAATCTAGATAACGTTAACGTAGCTTTGTGTCGTAGGTTAGCACTTGCTAACCGCTTAGCTAGTTTCATTTACGTTCTTCGACAGCATGGTTTGTTCACAACAACGTATTTTTGTACTCACCCGCAAATACCCCTTCAAATACCCAGTTAATGAATTTGTACAAACCTTCGTGGTGAAAGGACCGGGTTTTCGACTTGCTTCACTGACAATTGGATGTTTTCGCTGGGAAACGTCTCACTTGGTGTATCGCATGCAGGCTTCGAAACTCTCTGGACCACGGCAGAGAGAGAGAGAGAGACCGGACCACGTGATTAACTCGGTTCCCAAGTTGCCTTTGGGTCCAGGATGTAACGTTAAGTTACTGTAAGAGTTAGCTGTTAGTTATTGTACACTGGTACACTGTTATTTAAGGTCGACGTGACCTGTTATTGATTTGTGTTTGCTGCCGTTTGGTCTAGTTGTTTTGACCTGTTATAGCCTACTGAATAAACGCCGGAGTCATGGCAAGAAGGGCTAGCTGTGTCGATTAGTGATGGGCGAAAATGAACGAACTAATCTTTTTGAACGACTCTTTTTAGTGTCCGATACGTGCCGAACAGTTTGTCAAACGTCCGAGTACTATTCCCACCTCCCTACTAACCTATTTACTAAAACGTTTTCTTTTAAACGTACATATCTTTTGAGTGCAATTGTACATAAAACGTCCTGCCGAATAATTAACTTTTTCTTAGTACTATATGACTAATATTTAAGGACATAATACTCCAATGTAGTAAGTCAAGGTTTTCGGTAGGACATACTTTAATGGTGCCTTGATTACCTAAAATAAGTAATGTAATTAAATGCTTACTAATTAACAATAATTCTAATTATCTCTGTCCATACAAGAGCTGACTTAAATCAAATGTCATAAATCAATCAATGTCTTTATCATTTTATTATAAAATGTTAATGAATACAGATAGAATATCACAACAATAATATCTGGGGAAATGGATAGCATGGATCAATACCAATCAAACTGTTTATTTTACACCAGTCAAATATGTTTTGCATTTCATAGCAACATTTAAAATACAAATACTTGCTGTATAGTTATCAAAGTCAGAGTGAATTAACATTTGAGGTATTTTGGTTCTATGCCAAACTCAGATGCTTCCGAATTGGTCCTAGAAGGCATTGGTCCTAGAAGGTTGTTTGTATTGGTCCTGACAGCCACGTAGGTGTTGTAGCGTTGTAGCCACTGGCGGGCAGTAAAAATGTGGTACGCCCTTCCTATAATCTTAAAGGAGTGCAAAGCACTGCCCACCTTCAAAACCACTCTCAAAAAACATTTACAGGAGGCTGCAATCCGTAACTGGACCCTCTAAATCAAAAATCAAATTAAAAGACTACACCCCCACCTGGACTACCCTCTATATATTCTTGTTGTTTTGTTGTTATGTCCCCCCCCCCCCCCCCACCTGAAATACCCTCTGCACATACTAGTTGTTTTGTCCCACCCCCCTACCTGGTCTACACTCTGAGCAAACGCAATGTTATTATGTCGCCCCCCCCCGCCTAAATCTACTGGTGTTTTTGTACCCCCCCCCCCCCACCATGACCACACACTGTACATACTTGTTGTTTTGTCCCCCCGCCCGAACTACCCATTGTACATATTATATGTCTGTCCCCCTGCCCGAACTACCCACTGTACATACTTTGTGTTTTGTCCCCCGCCCCCACCTGTGGTGTATGTCCCCACCTGTCCTACCCGCTGTACATACCTTATGTTTTGTTGTATTGTTCTTCCCATGTTGGATGTATGTTTATCTTGTAGATAGTACTAGTTATTTGTCTGTATTATCTTGTAGATAGTACTAGTTTTTTGTCTGTCTTACATGTAACGATGAATTGAGTATCAAGGACCCCAATTGAAATAAGCCAGTGGCTTTCTTGGGTTTTTATCCTGTTAGTTGACCTTGTATGTAATATGTACTTTCATGTACCTAGTTCTGCAAATCTTCTAATAAAGTTTTCAATCAATCAAAGACTCAGGGGGGGGCAGGGGGGGCGATCGCCCCTCCTGGTGCCCCCACGGTTGAAAAACATTTCTCAAAAGTGCCCTTTTGAGTGGCAAAAATGAGAGAATGTGCCCTATTGGTGCCCCTCCAATGGTCTAAACTAGACCATGTGCCCCCACAGTTGAAAAACTTTGCACTAAAGTGCCCTTTTGAGTGGCAAAATTAGAGGATGTGCCCTATTGGCTGCCCTTCCAATGGTCTAAACTTGACCATGTGCACTGATGGGGTCCCATGTTGTGCAGTAGGTGCCCTTTTTTTCTTTTCGCCCCTGCCCTTCAAACAGTCTGAGTCCACCACTGGTTGTAGCGTTATGTCCCTCACATCGCGCTACATCACCTAATTCAACTAATCTATACCAAGACATTAGCTGAGTCCGACATAATAGCGCTGGGCTCCAACAAAAGCATCCACACACTGAGGCCCTATAGACCGGGGAGGGAAGTACACTGTATGATGAGCTACCAGACAATGTTCTCAACAAAGACCTAGGGCGCCATCTATTGGTCTAATTCTGCATTGCAATGGCACCTCTGCTTTGCCAATAGACGAAAGCCAGAAAGAGTGTCGAGACTGTCAGTTACGAGCAATGGTCGACAACCTTGATCAAGAGTGACCAACGCAGTTTTTTATCTGGGACAGAGACATCTAATATATTGTATAATGTAAATGTCCTTTTGAATGAATGAATGAATGAATGAATGAATGAATGAATGGTCTTTATTGTCATTGATATAGTACAGGTACCAAACAACGAAATTTGGGAGGGGGGGCTCCCCTGGTGCTAGAAAAAAAATAAAAAAAATAAAAAGGAGGGAAAAGAGCTGGTTTACATAAATAAAGGCTATGTACACTATCCACTATACTATACTATACAAATAAAACACTGTGCTGTACTCTATGCTATGCTATACCTATTCTAACATTTCCTATCTCTGAACCTTATGTACCCGAGGGTTGTCATATTGCACATTCATTTAAAGTGTCGCAGTTTGCAGGTTTGAAATGTTCACAGTTGTGTTTCAGTATTGCACTTGATTTCAATCTAGTAGCTGCCATCAAATTGTCTAGATTGTCCAGGGCCTAGAACCTAGGTCTTTGCTGTGTTCAGGGCCTGAATGGCCCTGGGGTAGAAGCTGAGCTTCAGTCTGTTTGTCCTTGCGAACATGGTCCTGAACTGCCTGTCCGAGGGCAGCCGAGCAAAGTGTTCGTTCCCAGGGTGGGATGGGTCCCTGGAGATCTTGGAGGCCTTCCTGAGGCAGCGTGTGTTGTACAGCTCTTCCAGAGAGGGGAGGGGGGCGCCGGTGATCTTCTGGGCCGATCTCACGACTCTCTGTAGCGCTTTCCTCTCTGCGGCTGTGCAGCTGGAGAAGGGGAAACAGCTACGCGAGACTGCTCTTTGTGGACTTCAGCTCTGCCTTCAACACCATCCTTCCAGACAGGCTAGTGACCAAACTACTAGACCTGGGACTATCACACTCTATATGTGCATGGATCAAGGACTTCCTGACCGACCGCCCCCAGAGGGTGCGGGTGGGCTCCCACACCTCCACAGCCCTCAGACTCAGCACTGGGTCCCCCCAGGGCTGCGTGCTAAGCCCCATCCTCTACAACCTCTACACCTACGACTTCACCCCCGTCCACCCCAGCAACTCCATCATAAAGTTTGCAGACGACACCACCGTGGTGGGCTGCATCTCGGGGGGGGATGAGGCGGCGTACAGGGATGAGGTAGAGCAACTGAGCAAGCTGTGCAAGGTTAACAACCTGCTGCTGAACAAGTCAAAGACCCAGGAAATCATCGTGGACTTCAGGAGGAAAAAGTCAGAGATCCAGCCCCTGCTCATCGACGGAGAGAGCGTGGAGAGAGTCTCAACCCTCCGATTCCTGGGGGTGCACATACAGGATGACCTGTCCTGGAAGAACAACACAACAGCCACCATCAAGAAGGCACAACAGCGGCTCTACATCCTGAGAGTCCTCAGGAAGGAACACACCAAGCAGGAGATAATGGTGGCCTACTACCGCGGCGCAGTGGAGAGCATCCTCACCTACGGCATCTGCAACTGGTTCTCCAGCTGCACAACCGCGGAGAGAAATGCGCTACAGAGAGTCGTGAGAACAGCCCAGAAGATCACCGGCGCCCCCCTCCCCTCTCAGGAAGGCCTCCAAGCTCTCCAGAGACCCAACCCACCCTGGGTACGAACACTTTACCCGGCTGCCCTCGAAAAGGCGGTACAGGACCATGGCCGCAAGGACAAACAGACTGAAGAACAGCTTCTACCCCAGGGCCATCCAGGCCCTGAACACAGCAAAGACCTAGGTTCTGGGCCCTGGACAGTCTGGACGGATTGATGGCAGCTGCTGGACTGAAAAAATCAGGTGTAGTGCTGAGGCACAAATATGTACATTTCTAGCCTGCAAACTGCAACACTTCAAATGAATGTGCAATAACACTATGTGCAATATGACAACCCTAGTCGTCTATCTGTACAGTATAGTATAGTGGATAGTGTACATAGCCTTTATTTATGTAAACCAGCTCCTTCCCTTCTTGTGTTTTTTTTAGTTTTTTTTTCTTTCCTAGCACCAGGGGAGCCACCCCTCCTAAATGTCGTTGTTTGGTACCTGTACTATAGCAATGACAATAAAGACCATTCATTCATTCATTCATTCATTCAACCACACGCAGATGCAGTAGGTGAGGATGCTCTCCACTGCGCAGCGGTAGAAGGTCACAAGCATCTCCTGTCCGATGTGGTCTTTCCTGAGGACTCTCAGGAAGAAGGGCGGCTGTTGTGCCTTCTTGATGATGGCTGCTGTGTTGATCTTCCAGGACAGGTCCTCCTGTATGTGCACCCCCAGGAATCGGAGGGTTGAGACTCTGTTCTGTTAATAAAAATAATAATTTGGATAAAGGCGTCTGCTAAATGTCAAAAAGCTTCACTCTCCTCAAAGTTGGCCCCAAGGTTGTTGTTTTTTAAGCCCAAAATCTTAGGCAATGTTTTAGCAGGCTTTCATGTCTGTATGTAACGTAAAGTAGCCTAATAGGTCTCTCATTTCCACAAGGGGGCCAGAGAGAGAGAGAGAGAGAGAGAGAGAGAGAGAGACATAGAGAGAGAGAGAGAGAGAGAGAGAGAGACAGAGACAGAGAGAGAGACAGACAGAGAGACAGACAGAGAGAGCGAGAGAGAGAGAGTGACATAGAGAGACAGAGAGAGAGAGAGAGAGAGAGAGAGAGACATAGAGAGACAGAGAGAGCGAGAGACAGAGAGAGAGAGAGAGAGAGAGAGAGAGAGAGAGAGAGAGAGAGAGAGCGCTGTAGGCCCTATCCTTTCTTTTGTGAATAATTGGGCTACTAGTCAGACGCATAAACTCAAACGTCCGTCATGTACATTTACACCGTCACGACATGTTTTGTTGACGGTCTATAATAAAATTTTGAAGAGAAACAGTCAACTTGCAGAAACAGAAAACAATCATTGTAAGTGGAGACCAGCCTCTTCGATAAGCATCATCACGTGACCGTCCTTAGCAACGGTGGATGTCAGTTCCGCTGGGGAAGAAGGAGCGCTACAAGTAGCCTACACTCCTGGTCCGGGGTGCATTTCCAAAGTGGGCACTATAATAATAGCTCAGTAACAGGTGTCTAGTCTCTTGTTTTATCCTGCATATCTGTCTGACATTAATAGAATATTACACAGAGCTGACACTCTTCCGACAGCTCCGCGAATGAGAGGAAACTGCCAGCCGAAACCATGAGTCACCACCTCAACCCAGGGTATGTATGTGCCATTCATTGCGTGCGTTAATATTAAACCGCTACAGGTTGATTGTGATGATAAAATACTGTACTTTATGTAGGCTACGGATGGAACATATGCCTTATATGCATTATATGATTTATGCTTGGTAAATGATGTATTCATTGTGGTAAGGTACTGTGCCTTAGGCTAATAGTCTCAGTAAAAGTTGTTAATTAATTTACTTATTTGTGTAAAATGAAACATTTCCAAGTATCTGAGATTTCCCCATAAGTACATAATTATGAGGCTACTCAGGGAAACAATTGCTTCGTGGGAACCTAGGATGAAATAATAGTATCCTTTTGGACATGCTCTGCTGACCTTAATCCGTTGAGAAATCCGCTCTGATGGCCCTATAGTAGGAGAGAAAAGATGCTTGCACAAAAGGCCGATTGGGTTAAGTGTGTTATCCATCCCCTCTAACTCTTACGGTAATCAGACACCGGTAATGGACCCGATAGTTGTGGAGATCTTGTTGTCCCACTGACATACGCTCTAGGAAATCACATCTGTGTTGGAAAAAGCCGACCAGACCTTGAGTTGAACACATCCGATGGTAGACCTGACTGACACTCTGTGACACTGTTTAGTTAATTACTAAAACCTTGTAATATCCTCCTTTTGTTTGTGTAACATTTGTGTCATATCCAGTCAAATATACCTAGACTAAATGGAATACATATTTTGGATTTATAGAAACACACTAATATAATCCTTCAGATATTATATAATATGAGGGCAATTGATGTTGATGGAAGTTCACAGAAAAAAACATATTTTTGTACATGACCTCTTTCTTTAGGCTACTTTCAGCCTACAACAGCCTCACAGACAAACATCTTACTGGGTACTTCAACAATACCAGGATCAGGAGACATCTTCAGAGAGTTGGACTGGTATGTCAAGACCAGCTTTGGAGATTTGAAGATTCCCCTATTTGTGTTAGCTCATGATAATGTATGATGCATCGGCAAGAGTAAGAGTAGTGGTGGAATGAAGTGGAAAAAGAACAAATTATGCACAACCAAATTCATCAGGTGCAATTCCAAAGAAAATGTCAGCAAAACTGGTCTGCCATGGTGGTTTAATTATTTTTGTGCATCTGAATTAAACCACCATTCAAGATTCAAGATTAACTTTATTATCCCACGAAGTGGACATTTGGCGTGGCTTTCACCCATGCTGCAGCCGTAAAAGACAAACATTCCACATGGGGCTATTGTGGACATAGAATTAAGTGGACATTACAAATAACAAATCACATCCACTGCATATGTACAGTAGCATGGGGCATAACCTTTAATAACCATGCAATTCATTCATTTGAGGACCTCCCTGTACCTTGTACCACTCTCTATACAATCAATGTGTGACCTTAGATCACCAGGAGTGGGAGGATTGTCCCAGACAAAGAGTACAGAGTCAAGCTGATCCAGAGGGTCCACCAGCGGCATGTGCGGGAGTGCCTGGCCCAGGCCATCTTCCACAAGGTCCTGGACATGGAGGTGAGAGTGACCAAATAATCAAAATATTTCAAATCCTTTCACATACTTAGAGTGCTAGATATGCAGGGTTAGGACATTTGGGGGACTATTCCATTGGTTCAGTTGCACCAGGCAATCACAATCAAGCCCAGATATGTATTTAAATCATTTCAAATACTATTTTAACTGAGGTCGGAGATAGAGAAATATCACTTGGAGACTATCTCACTCATCTGATGGGTGGGTTCAGTCCACCTCTGTGTGGTAACGCAAATGTTGTTCTGCTGTGTCTCTCCTATCCAGCGGGTCCATCAGATAGAGATCAAGCGGAAGTTGGAGGAGTTTGCCAGAAGGGAAAGAGTGCATAAAATCAAGGTGCATAATTGTATATACAAATACATTGATTGAAAGACTCAGTTCAAAGATGACAGACGGTGTGCAGTATTAATGCAGTATTAGTGCAGTATTAGTACAGTATTAATTATGTTGTTTATGTTTTTAATAACATATTAAACAAACATACTACACTGTCTGTCGTCTTTGAACTGAGTCTACCAAACATAATCGTATAATACATAAAAATACATCAATAAAAAAACTGAACTACCGGTATTCATAGGAGTGATAGACTGTTCCCTCATGTTTAGTCAGCATACAATACAAACACATGTTGATGTGTTATTTATTTTTTTATATATATATATAATAAATATTGATGGCACAGTGAGTAAAGGCAATCCATCACACAGTAACCAACATCATTGTGTTACTGGAAGGTGGATCGCTCCAAAAGGTATGAGGAGGACATCATCCATATCCTGTCTCCACGGCCGCCCACAGGCCCCAGGGGCTCCCACGCACAGCATTCTGGGCCAGAGGGGGAGCACTCAGAATCCTCTGAATCTGTGAGTGGTCCCTCTGACGCATAAACAGGCATATGCACCAATGACATCACTGATCATGACTGCAATAATGATTTCTGAAAAGCTCTCTACCGAGACAAAATAATGCTGTCTATTGTCTGGTATTGATGATGACAGACACACAGGGTGAATGATCAGCACACAAATATATGTCACAAATAATGTCAGCGTTGGCATTTGTGGTTTGTTTTTAAGCTTAAGAATCCTTTAGTTGCTCAAACGCTTATGCTATGATCTATCAAATGGAGCTGTATTTCAACCACCAGCCATCTCACAGTCCAGGGGCAATTCTTTCATTGCTATAAATTCTGTGATGATGGATGTTTGTGGAGCTGATGAACACCGTGCCTGTGTGTGCTGAGATAGGGTTGTGTTGACATTCTAGTCGGCAGGTCTGAGGAGGACCTCTGCCTGGTATTTGCTCAGAGTCTTGTGTAAAAGTGTAGGCTCTCTGTAGAGTGAAGTGGTGGGATTACCAGACTTTACCTCATCTTTTGAAACATTAGATGTGTCAGGTGTTAATGGCTGAATAAACACAAGATGAGGTAGAAACGCCCGCCTGGGTTTCCTGGCTGTGATCGTTCTGTTTATATGTCAGCTCTTCTCCCACTCTGCAAACATTGCAAGCCTGTTGGGGCTTGTTCAATCACGAGGGGGGTGACCACATTCCAACAATTGATTGCATGGCAAATAAAGCATTGTTTGTTTATGAACATTTAAACATGGATTGGCAAATCATTTTGTTTGGAAACAAATGATTATTTACATGTATTATGTATACATGATATGTCTTGAAACATTATGCATATTATGCGTATGAGTTTTTTGCATTCGGATATTGTATATATATATATTTATATATATATTTGCGTTGTGTGTCTCGCAGCCGGGCTCCTCTCGACCCAACACTGCTCCAGGGAAGATGCAGAGGCCAGTGCGTCTGAAGCCCATCCACAGTAACAGCACCACAGCCTCCCACAGGCGCAACTCCCCTTACCGACGCCATGACTCCTCCAACGACACTGACCAGCACTTCAACTTCACTGTGAGACCATCAGGATAGGCTACCATATATCATTCAAACACACACACACATACACACACACACACACACACACACACACACACACACGCACTCACACTCACACAAACATACACACACACAAACTTTAACATCACTGGCACAAAAAAGTGAGAATTGTTATGAGAATGTTGTCTATTCCCCCAGATGGATAAAGAGTCCAGAAGGCATTTGACCATGACAGAGTTTTCCCGTGGTATATCCCCCTACCGTCTTCCAGTCATCAATAACTTTGTCACCCCAGTGCCCCCTCCCACAAAGAGGAAAGATACGGGTATAAAGGGAACCCCCAACGGCACTCTCAGGGGCCGAAGACTGCGCCCCACAACAGCCCCCAGTGGCCCTGATATCACTGAGGTCTCTCTCCCTCCACCCATCTTTCTCCTCCTATTACACTAAGAGAAATGTTTTAATATAATTATTTTTTTGATTTTTTATAATAATAATAAAATAAGAATAATAAGAATAATCATGACAAACTATGACAAAGACAAACTGTTGTAAAAGGTTGGGTGTGTGTTTGCCTCCAGGACGCACCACTGCCGAGGGCCTCGGTGCAGAGTAATGTGTGTGTGAGCATGGTGTTCTTTGGGAAGACTGTCCACCTCTCCCATGACTTTATGGACTTGAGGGACGAGATCAAGGTGTTCCAGCAGCACTGTGGAGGGGAGAACCTCTGCGTGTACAAGGGCAAGCTGACCGAGGGAGGTCAGTGACTCTCCAAACAGACAGTGTTGAGGTTATCATGGGGGTCATACTAAGTTTATTTAAGAATCTTGTGTAGAGATTATGTGCAGTTTGGATAGAAGTGAAGTTGCATTACAATTGTATTATTGCATAAAAATAAAAATAAAAAAGTAATACAACCCCCCCCCCCGCCCTTCACTCTCTCACTTTCAGAGACGTTCCAGTTTGTGTCACGACGTCACCGCGGGTTCCCCTTCAGCCTGACGTTCTTCCTGAACGGGCTGCAGGTGGAGCGTCTCAGCTCCTGCTGTGAGTTCAAACACAGGAAGGGCTCCAGGCTGGGGGGCCGCCACGGACACTTCGGCTTCTCCAGCGTAGAGGGGGCTTCGCCCTGCTACAAGTAAGAGCCCACCAACCCTGCTGTTATATACAGCATCACTGCTCAGGTTACTGCCTAAACCAAATAGGTCATCTAAAACCATTTAAAAATGCACTGTATATGCCATCTAATCATGGCATTAAAATCACATTTTCCCAACAATGGGCAATACTAAACAAATGATATCCAATATTGATCAGTGTTGAGAGGTCCATCCATGACTGTGATGATTCTCCAGGTGTATCATAGCCATGGGGTTAGACAAGAAGCCCACCCCTCCTCCTAAGAGAGTCAAAGAGAATGCTGGGAAAGATGTCACCAGCCCCCAGGACACTGTTAAGGAGGTGGAAGTGGTGGAGGAGGAGAAGAAGGAGGAGACTGGAACAGACTCCCGTTCTCAGGCAGAGCCTGAGCCGCCCCAGCCTCAGGATATGGAGACAGAGATCAAGGAAGACATACCACCTGGCGAGGACAAACCCAAAGATGGTACAGTGTTCTGCACAGATCCAGACAAAAGAGTTGTATTGACATTTCTGGGAGGATTTAGTAATAGATGTTCTGTATGGTAGACTCTTGTGTGTCAAAAAACATAATCATAGACATGATCGAGACTCAAAATGAAAAACAATGTCACAATAGAAATCAACAGAACTATCCTTTCATCATAGCTCTGTAATTTTACGTTTTTCTAGCTGGCTAGAGAGCCCCCAAAGGCCTATCATTATTATAGTGATCAAAGCCATAAGGGCCGTTTTGACTTTTTTCCCCATAGACTACGAAGAGGACTTTGAGGCAGAGGATGAGGGTCAGGTAGAGGATGTAGCAGAGGAAGCAGATAAGAAAACTCCCCCACCCGTCAGAGAAAGGGAACCAGAGGATAGAGAGAAAGATGACCACTCTGACAGTGATGACGATGACAAAAATGGTGAGTGAATCTCCTTTTGAACAGTGAATTACCATCACTGTTTATTGTAAGAGATCATGCACAACACATTGCACCAGAGTGAAATGGAATGGAACAATACAAGTATAATACGTACATCCCAATATCACCCATTAAAATATATTCATCTTAAATCTTCAAATGGTTAGTAAGCTATACTGTATACAGTACTGTACATAATATAGTCTAGTTACCTTTCCTTGTTACCACCGTCTTCCTTTTAGAGGAGAGGAGGTCCCGCTCAGCCTCTAGCTCATCGGGCAGTGATGAGCAGGATAGTGAGGCTGAGGCAGAGCCCAAAGACGACCAGCCTGCCGACCAGCCTAAAGAGCCTGAGGAACAGGTAGCTGATCAGCCTGAGGAAGAGGAGGAGAAGGTGGTTCCCCAGGCTGATCAGGAAGAAACCACCACCATGGCAGCAGTAGCAGCAGCAGAGAAAGATAAACCGCCCACAGAGGACACAACCACAGCCACAGCCACAGCCAGTAACTCTCCCACTCCACTCCAGACCACCACCCCAGCTGAGGACACAGGGACAGAGGACAGCCCTGGGGACAGCGCAGGGAAGACAGAACCCGAGGTGTCAAATACCAGCGGACTCTCAGAGAAGGAGGGGACAGGGGAGGATGACACTGCTGAGGGTATGGAGGGGAAGAAGGACAGTGATGCTAAACCTGAGGATGAGTCCATACAGGAGGAGCCTGAGAGAGGTAAGTATGCACCGCCATACCCAGCAGGGTCTGGGCTGCAGGACCTCCTCACCTGAGGGACCTGAGTGGACCCTCTGTGGAGCCTTTTCCATCATCAGAACTTCCAATTATTCTTTTGATGAGGAGTTGCAATCTAACAAAGTTAGTTCCTCTCCAGTTCACCTGTAAATTAGTCTTTGCAGGTGTTCTTCGAATTAGATTCTAACACCTACATATTTAGTATTTATTTATTCTGGTTCTGATAATGGAGACGGTACAACTGTGTGCTTTTTATGGGCTTGTGTGTTGGACTTGTGTGAACTATTTTCCTCTCTCCTTTTCTCCTTATAATTATGATGAGAAAGGAGAACGGACACGCCTGATTTGTTTTGCTTTCTTAATCTCATCTGTGTTAAGTATTCTAATGTATGCCAGTATTTTTTTTTTCTTCATAAAATCATAATATAGAGAACCTTATTGAAGACTGTATGTCACAATTACACAATTATGATCAAGTTGAATCATTCTACAGTATATTAACAACTTTTTATTGCAGTGTTATTTTGGGCAAACACAACAAATTGCTTAAACAATCATTGTACGTTATAATTTAGGCTAATTTCCCCTTTCATAAGCAACATTAACTATGTCTCTGTATTGCATGTTGCTTGTTTATTCCATGCATGTTGAATATTTGCATGCCATGCTGTTTGTAAATCTTTCATCATTTGCAGTGAGTTTACACTTATTAAAGAAATACCCTCTGTGATTTGCAGTTTCAATTTTCTTTGTTGTAATGTCCAATCATTGCTTTTTGTGAACCATTGCAGTTAATGTCATGTAATGTTTTGCTTCTATTGTATATGAAGGTACTGTTTGTACTTCTTTATCCCTTCACCATGCCTAACCCAAGCCAAGTCTGTGCAGGAGAAAGTGGCAGAGGCCATTTTGAAGGAGGCCCAGTGCAGCTCAGAGCCAGAGCTGAGTGACACAAGCACTGAGGAGGAGGAGGAGTCAACAGATAAGGCCAAACAACAAGATAGTGCTGGTAACCGATTCACACCCCCCCCCCCCTTCCACATGACATTTGTTTACATCATGTATGATTGCACATTGTGCATTGATATCAGGGGTGGCTGGTGGAGGTAGAAAATAGAGGAAAAATAAGACTAATTGTAATTGTAATACATGGAATGTAGTGAGGAATGGTACTCATTACAATGAGCCCATCCTCCGATTTGTACCTCCACTGATTGATATTAATCAAAACTGACTTCTCCACTTTATCTGCAGGTGCTGCACCAGAAAAGGCGTTGACTTTCACCCTGCAGCGGCAGATCAGTCTGGAATCTAAGTGTGAGGAGAGTGCAGTTAGTCCACAGGAAGTGACCTCACAAAGTATGGTAGAGGAGCAGGAGGAGGTCAGTACTGAGCTGAAGAAAGAGGAAGATGAAGGTACAGCAGAGTCTGACCAGAAAACGGAGGAGGCTGGTGCAAAAGAGGAGAAAGAGGAGGAGGCAAAATTCAATACGGACACAGATGATAAAGAAGAGGAAGAGGAAAAAGAAGAGACAGAGGGGACAGAAGAGGCAGATACAACTTTAAGTCCTGACACTGAGGACAAAAAGGTAGACGATGAGGCTGTGAAGCTTCAGACCGACGAGCCAGTAACAGTGACTGATGCTGAGGCTACAAAGAAAGAGGAAGAGGAGGAAGAGAAAATCACTGTGGAGACTGAAACTCAAGAAGATGAGGCTGTGGAGCTTCAGACGGTCGAGCCAGAAACAGTGACTGTTGCTGAGGCTATAAAGAAAGAGAAAGAGGAAGAGGAAGAAGAGAAAATCACTGTGGAGACTGAAACTCAACCGGGCCAGACAGAACAGGAGATAAAAGAGATGAAAAGCACTAAAGAGGATGAGTCATCTGCGGAAAAACCTGTGAACAAGTCAGAGTCAGAAACAGTAACAGTCGATGGAGGGGCTGATGGGGCAGAGAATGAAGAAGCAGAGCTGAAAGCAGCAGAGCTGGAGGCCCTCGGCCATGAAGAGACAACTGTAATTGATACAGAGAGGCGGGGTGAGGAGGAGCACATGGTTGCAGGCACAGAGACAGAAGTCACAGCAGATCATTCAAGCAGCTCATCAGAGAGAAGTGGAGATACCACTGTTTGTGCTGAAAAGAAAGCAGACAGAGCTGCGAAGGGTGAACCAGATGAGCTCATAAATGGAGACAAACACAAGGGTGACACAGAGGAGGTTATGAAGGAGGTTGAACCACAAACAGAGATTGCTAGGGAACAAAATGTAGACGAGGAACATACTGTAGATAATATGATAACTGATAACGTTGAAGATGAAGTTAATATAACTGGAGAAGCTGGCATAAAAGATGAAGAAAAGACTGAGGAGAAAGATAAAAAAAGGGGGGAGACTGAAGGGACTGAAGAAGATAAGATAGGAGATGGAGACACAGACACAGAAAGAGGTGAGGTAAAAGAAGGTGGAGACAAGGAAGACAGTGGGGAACAGACCAGAGAAGATAAGGATGATGAGAAAGATAGTGAGGGTAAGGGAGAAGAAACAGTGAAAGATGGAGAGGATAACACAGGAGAGGGGAGTGAGGGTGGAGAGACTGCTGAAGGAAAGGCAGTGGAGGGGGAAAAAGATGATGAAGAAGTTGAAAAAGGAGAAGATAGAGTTGAGGGAAAAGAAAAGGTTCAGGAGGCTGAACATATTGAAATAGAAGAGGAAAAGGCAAATGAAGAGGGTAAGGTAGACGATGGTGAAAAGGTTGGAGAAGATAAAGCAGACCGTGAAAATGATGATGAAAAGTCAAGAAAAGCTGAGAAGATGGCTGAGGAGGAAGAAAGAATCTGTCAGGGCAAAGAAGAGAAAGTAACAGAGAGCGAATCTGGAGAGAAAGCAGAGGATACAGACAAGGATGGGGATGCAGGGGACACTAGTGAATGTAAAGATGAGATAGAAAAGCGGGCAGCAACTGAGGACAAACCTCAAGAAGCTGAAATCAAAGAAGATGTTCTAGAGTCTGGAAATGAAGAAAAAGACAGACAAGATGAAGAGAAAGAGAAAACGGATAATGATGGCTCATCTACAACTGCTGGAGATGGTACTGAGGCCAGAGATGAGACCACAATCAGCAAGGACGAAAGAGAGACAAAGTACAGTGAGGTCGATGCTGAAAACGGAGAGGTGGAGACAGACTGCGAAGCCCAGGGGGAAACACAGAGAGAGGAGGCCACAAGCCAAGAAACCAAGGAAAAACACGATATGGATGAAGAGGGGAATACTGACCAAAAGTATAAAGAGCCAGAAACAAAAACAGATGACCTAGACAAGGTGGAGGCTAAGGAAGATGCAAAAGACCTGGAAGAAACAACTGACAAACTCGAAGACACAAAAGTGGATGAGGCTGCAGATTCAGACACAGTGGACAGGGAGTTGAAGAATGACGAAGCTGATATCCATGCTAAATCACATCAAGGGGACCCAGAGCCAGTAAATAGTGGGATTGACGAGGAGGCTACAGCTGAGAAAGATGACCTCCAGGAGGCTGAGAGAGTCAGAGACATAAGGACGGAGAAGGATTCTGAGGAGTCTCAGGAACAGTCTGAAGAAAACAGCCCGGAGGCAAAGGACAGTATTTCAGATGCCAGTGAAGATAAAGACTCAAATACAAGCATAAATAATTTAGTTGTCAAGGGAAATGTTAGAGAGATTATTGTTGTTTCCTCAGCGTCCCAAGCCCAGGGTTCAGAACCCAGAGCCATGGAGTTAGAGGATACAGAGGTTGAACCAGATATAACGACAAAAGAGGTAAACAACACTAGAGAGACTGACAATGAGAACAACGTAGTTGACACTGAAGAGGGCAAAAGAGGAGAAGAGTCCACAGAAGAGGCTAGTAAGCCCTCTGAAGAAGGAGCCAGTGTTGTACTCAAATCCCATTCAGAAACACCACAGCTAACAGACAAAGTGGAAGATCTCCAAAATGAGAGTAGCGCATCTGGTAAAGAAGCTAATGAGGAACATGTTACTGTGAGCCATGATGTAACCCCAGAGACCTTGAAGAAAGAAGATAACAGAGATCTTGTTACCAACTGGGTGAACTTACACCAAGCCTCAAAATACTTTGAGACATTTGTTGAACCCTTAGATGACTTAAAGGTATCTTCTGACAATGCAGCCAATGAGTCTACTTCTGATTCTAAAGCAATAGAGTCAACACACATGACTGAGCAGTGTAGACCTGAAAGTCCTAATGGAACGACAGACCAGAACACTGATAATGACATCAATGTTGAGAATAAAGATACAGTGCTGAAAAAGGATGAGGATGACATCAATATAGAAAATGCAAATGTAGAGCTGAAAAAGGAAGACCCCATTTTAAGAGATGAAAACGAATCAGACAGTAATACCAAAGTGGAAGCCAT
Organism: Nansenia antarctica; assembly: GCF_963989245.1. Taxonomy (NCBI): domain Eukaryota; kingdom Metazoa; phylum Chordata; class Actinopteri; order Argentiniformes; family Microstomatidae; genus Nansenia; species Nansenia antarctica. Next base: position 95,905,080 of record NC_137674.1, on the reverse strand, counting down.
CCAATCAGATCTCATAAACATACATTCTAGAGATGATGAACCCAGTGAAACTGAGCCAACGAAAGACATGCTGGAGATGAAGGAGGAGACTGAGGTCGCAGATTTTAAGACCGCTACCGAGACTGAACACAGTAGCAGAGAGGACACGGCCAGCCTAGCGAAGGAAGGACAGAGTTCTTCAGAGGAGCTCCGGGGAATGACAGAGACACCTGAGGATGACAAGGACAAAGATACAACAACACAGGGAGAAACTGATAAGCCAGACATTCCCAAACCTGATACTGAAAGCATAACAGACAGTAACATTTCAACCGTGGGTGTCAGACCAGAGAATACCGGTGGGAATCCGACAGCGACCGAGGAGACCAAAGACACGTCTGGGTTGGATGAGCAACAAACTGTTGAAGAGATAACCAATCTGCCGAAACCTTCCAAAACTGAAGATGAAACACAGGAGCCGTCTGAAGAGAGTCCAGAGCATCACTCAAAATCTGACCTTAATGACATGACGTCAAGAGAATCACAAGGCGAAGAAGAAACCGAAAATACTAAAGAAGCGAAGCATGAGAGCACAGAGGTTACAGAACTAACAGACCTTACAGCCACTTCTAAATCTGAGAATGGGAGCCAAGAAGACTCTCAAAGTTTACAGCTTCATTCCAAACAACTGGATGGAAGCAAGAGTGGGGACAAGAGAGAGCTGCAGATGATTGGTGGCAGCCACACACTCAGTAAAGAGCAGTTGAGCACTTTCTCTGTGGAAAAGTCTACGCTGTTTACTCGCACTTCATATCCACTGTTGACAACTGCAAAAACAGACAGTAGCTATTAGACTGCAGACGGGCACACAGGTAAATTCATTATTACATTTTCACTCAACTGTTGATCTGAAAAAACAATAGTAAAAGAAAATGTGTTGTTTTTAATGAAGTTTGCATCTACTATTTTCTACAGCACTTAAGACAACCAGATGACTGGATGATGGTCTGGAGGGACATTTAATTGTCATTTCCCCGAGTGACATTCTAATGTGATATGGCTTCAATACTTTGGACTGTATTCAGATCCTGCAGATATATTGCTTATTTTTTTAATCTTCAAGATTGTAGTAGACTCTAGCACAACTGTGAATAGATGTCAGAACTTTCAACGAGAATTGATGGGTTTCTGCTTATTACCAACAACGGTACTCTGATAGGAGTGTGTTTACATACATTTTGATTGCATATATTTTTTACAAAAGCATATATTTACCGATCCCCTTTCTTGGAGACACAAAATGAGACCTTGTTTGTGAAGGTATCAAGTACAGGAGCTATTACCAGGCCCCTGTAAAAAGATACCCTGCCACTCACACAGCACAAAAAATAAATAATTCAAACTCTTTGAGCCATCTGCAGGTCAGCTTGCCGCAAAGAAAGCTTAGGCCATGTCAGATGTTGATTAAACAAACAAACAACATATTTTACATACATTCCCCCCTATAGATGTGTAGTGACTCTGTAATTACAATAGTAACACTAAGTAACTAACACGATTGTACTACATAAGGTTTATTGGCAATGTGATGTTAAGTGTTGCCCAAACAAACACTACCACCACTGACTGACTTGCTGTAAAGCACAACGACACTTTCGCTTTGATCACAGAGAACTTATTGCATTGGTTTTGCACTGCAGTGAAAATGCTTTTGTGTCTTGATGTGTTTGAAAGAAATTATTCAGAGGTTTATTTATATAAGAGAATGTATATTTCCATAGTCATTATTTTCCATGAATGTCACAAATTGTATCCCTGCATAACTTGCAGAAAAGGGTTTAATTCTATTAATCTAAATGAAGACAATTGTCATTGTCGTAATTTGAAATGGAATTGACTCTGTAGACTACTTTACATGTGAATTCATCTTTATCTAAGAAAAGATCTTTAAAAGTGACATTTCAAAAAATGCCTGCACAATTCCACATGTAATATAACATTAAATTGTGAAATTTATGTAGGAATCAGTTTGTGTCAAAAATATTTTGCTGCTAACTCTACCTCTCAACTGAACATTCTTGGATAATCTTCCCCCAGTTGCCATTCATTCTGAATCCTGTATGTAGCTTGCTATTGTTAGGATTCTTCTAGTTTACATGTCATCTATTTCAAATTCTCTGAATGATTGTGTGATTCTTCCATTACATTGAAAATAAAAAACAAAAGTTTGAAGCATTCTAAGGTCGAAATATGTTTCCATTGAACATAAGGGGGTAATGCTATTACAAGTATGCAAACATGGGCATAAAGAATCTACCGCAGAACACATAATTTATTTATTTTATATATACGTATATATATATATATATATATATATATAGAGAGAGAGAGAGAGAGAGAGAGAGAGAGAGAGAGAGAGAGAGAGAGAGAGAGAGAGAGAGAGAGAGAGAGAGAGAAGACATTCTTACAAAGACATATGCAGGCACTATGAAATCCTCAAATTTACAAGATATAAAAAACACAAGAAATTCAAATAGTTCATTGATAGCTTCATAATAAACATACAGCTTATACATATGTCTAATGCTTTTATACACAAAATGGGCACTTAAGGCCGTAATAGTAATAGATAAAGTCTTAGTGAACTAATAGTGCATGAAGTAGATCCAAAGGAGCTGCCATCAGAATTAGTTGCTGTCTTCAAAACTGCCATTGCTGCTGGAGTGGAAGCGCATGGTGCTCATGGGGTCAGAGACATACCCTGAGAGAGAGAGAGAGAGAGAGAGAGAGAGAGAGAGAGAGAAAGAGAGAGAGATGAGAGAGAGAGAGAGAGAGAGATATGAGAGAGAAAGAGAGAGAGAGAGAAAGAGAGAGAGAGAGAGAGAGAGAGAGAGAGAGAGAGAGAGAAAGAGAAAGAGAGAGAGAGATGAGAGAGATGTGTCAAAGGTTGGATAACACTAAAGGTTGGGTAACACAAAAACACAAACAGGTGCTGATTTTAAACATTAAGCACTGTAATACAGGTCAACTTTAGAAAATTGAAGACAAACCATTTCGGTCAATTGGAGGAAACTGCATATTCTTCCTCATCTCGTCCAGTGATAGGCCTTCGGCAGAGCGCCGCTCCTCACTGAAAATACAACAATATATTGCTCAGTTGGTAGAGGATGGCACTAACAATGCTTAGATTGTGCGTTCGATTCCCGCTGGGACCATACATGTAAAAAAAGTTTTTAAAAATGCATGCACTCCCTGGTAAGTCGCTTTGGATAAAAGTGTCAGCCAAATGGCATATATTATATGCCATTGTATATATGTTATGACCAGTAATAAGACATAAGAGCATTATACTGTACATGACCAATAACTTCTTCTATACCACTTACTCTAATACTGTAATACGTACTCCAGGGGAGGCTGGTGGAGGTAGAAATGAGAGGATGGGCTCATTATAATGCATGGAATGGAATGGTATCAAGCATTCATTCCATCCCATCCATACAATGAGCCCATCCTCCGATTTCTACCTTTACCCGCTAACCTCCATTGCTGTACTCTCTGGACATTAATTCTAGAATCGGTGGCAAAAGGGACGGACATATTTGGTATTAGGATCCTTCCAAGAATGAAAGATAGATGAGGTTGAGTTCGACACACGCAGGCAGATAGAGTCCTCTCTCGTTGTCCTCTCCTGATCTAGTATGACCTGTGTGATGGCAACGTGACTGCCCCAGGACTAATAACTACACACTCTCACTTTCTCTGCAAGTGTATACAACATTTAGGATAGTTTTGATTAACTGCCAGGGAATTTCTGACAGCGAGACACCTAAGCAGTGGAGCACAGACCTCCACCTCCAATTACTGTATCCATAGGGACCGTTGCCAGGCTCACACACTCTTTCTCTCTCTCTCACACACACGCACGCGCACGCGCACGCGCACACGCACACACGCACACACACGCACACACACACACACACACACACACACACACACACACACACACACACACACACACACACACACACACACACACACCACTGGAGGTCTATGTCCTTAGTCAGAATGCCATGCATGTTTTATTACATTTTCTTTCCTTTGTTTCTTTGCCCCGTATCCAGGCAACGCCACTACTAACTGTTGCAGTAAAGTGTCTCAAGTGTTCTACATGTTACTAGTTTAACAATGGAGCGGGGCAAGTCCGCTATCGCTGCAACCAAACCCTGCCAAATCATTACAAGTCCAGACACGACGTCCCTGAGATTCCTAGCAGTATCAGCCTTGTACACTTCCTGGTAACATTTGGTCATAACCTAGTTTATTGCTCCCTTAGAGTATAAGAGGAACAGTCAACACACATTCCCGAAACATTCTCAGTGAAATCTACCTAAGCCAATCTCAGAGAGTAGTGGTGGTCTTTATGTAGGGTGATTGTGTTCTTCTAGGGTAGCCTACCTCTGTGTCCACACTGCGTAGGCACGGGCGTTGAGGGCGTACTCTAGCTCGAAGCGCGAGCGCAGAGCCGCCACCTGACTCCGGCCTGGTCCACCGCCGCTGGCCAAGCAGTTAGAGGAGGACGAGGGGGACAGAGACCCACTGCTGTTACTAGAGGCCGGGGACATCAGCTGTGTGACACAAACACACATGGACCCGAGCGCACACACACACACAAATAAATAAATAAATACACACAAATAAATACACAAACCACTTAAACTGCATTTTTATCAATATAATATAGGGATAGACAAGAAATGTATTGATTATTATCAGCTAGATTGAAAAGATATAATACTATAAGTCATCCACAGAAATGTCTCCCTCTGAAATGCATTTATCCTAGAAAGCTCTTGTTTTTTTGTAGATGGCCTGTAGGCAGAAGGTCCGTACCTCAACATTGCAGAGGCATTCCTCCAGATTGGAAACCACCTCAGAGAACTCAGGCCTATCCTAAATCAGAAAACGCAAAGCTCTAAACATTATCAATAGAACAAAGGCACACACACACACACACACACACACACACACACACACACACACACACACAGACATCTGTGTTCTCTCTCAGTCTGTTTGGTCAGTGTTCTCTACCCACGCATCAAGCGAAGGTGAACTCTGCTTCAAAAGCAGGCTTCAGATCTCCTCCCTCTCTGTAGAGAACAAACACCGAGCCGTAGCGGACTCAGTAATAAAGTAGATTCACTGTGGCCATGGTCTGTGCTGTTCTCACTAAACATACCCAGCAGGGACAGAAGAAGAAGAAAATTGCCCAAGTTGTGTCATATTAATAAAATATTGCTCATATTATCAACCAATATAATTCTTCTGCAGTCCTATGGATCTGTTTTAATTGAAATATTCATTCACGGCTCAAATGTTTCAAGTAGGGATATCAATGTCAAGGCGTTAACGCTCGCGATTAATCTGGAAGCTTTAACGCATTACAACGCATTACAACATCACACTGACATGCAGGGCAAACGCAGATAACACTGGAGAGGGGTTTCAAGATAAACTGGGTTGTAATAATGACGACAGTCGTTGGTTACATTCTTCATCAATTCTTAATTTTTCAATCAAAGTGACGAAGGGGCGGAATAAACAAAAATGTCACAACAAGATGGCGGCTACTTCACTGGAAATTAGAATATCTTCCACTACAGTTAATACACTATTTTGTATGAAAAAGAAAAAAACCACTTTCTAAACACGTTCTCGCAAGGTCCTCGCAAGCTACTCTGTTACTAGCATAGAAATGGCCACAAAGTTTGCATTCACACGAAGGGGAGTAATAATAATAATAATAATAATAATAATAATAATAATAATAATAACTTAAATGTATATAGCGTCTTTCACAAACCCAAGGTCGCTTTACAAGGGAATGTAGAAGAGTAGAAGAGAAGATCTCCAGTTTCAAGAGATAAACACATCAAAACTGTAACTATGGGGCCATGTCAACTTGGAGAAGGCCCTGAAGTAATTAGTGTACTGTACAATAGGTGGAATGGATCTGGGTGAAGCTCCACCACATTGGGACCACAAATGAAAACTGTGGGCCTTCACAGTTTCAGACCGGGCCACCTGGGCCCTAACAAGAGAGGGTAACCATGGGTGAACCATGGGCGGGGCTGCTGATAACAGCACAATGTCTCGGTCCAGAGAGACTAGAGGTTAACTGGCAACCTAGCCTGGTACAGTAAACAGGATGGCAGAAGTGGCATGGGAGAGAGAGAGAGGTAACTGCTCCAACCTGCCCTGCTATCTAATCACAGCGGTAATGAGGAGTAATAGGCAGGGCATGTCTAGTGGGTTGCTCACTGCCTGGCACCATCGGGAGGGCCATCGAGTTCATAAGTACATGTATTTTTGGAGTCATGCAACCACACAGCATCAGTGAATCAGGCTGTTCCAGTCATTGTGCCTCCTCCTCCACCTCCTTGTGCTATAGCAGTGATCCTCATTCTTGGTCCTGGAGAGCAGCAGTGCTGCAGGGTTTTTTCCTAGCTCAGCAGTGACACACCTGATTCAGCTAATCATGGTTTTGAAGATCAGTTGATTAGTTCAATCAGGTGTGACATCACTAGGCTAGGAGAAAACCCTGGGCGCTCTCCAGGACCAGGATTGAGTATCACTGTGCTGTAGCTTCTGACTCAGCATTCACCATATAGGCTGTTAACAACTCCGCAGATCTGCATTGCATGACAACATTCAGGAAATTAACTTGTCACAGATACTGAAGTAGGTTTTTACTTTATACTTAATCAATAGACTTCATTATGTTTTTAGAGGTAGATCAACTTTGAAATTAGTAGCTAGAATTTAGAATACATTTTGTATAGATTTTCTTCCCCCCACCCCAGTCTCCCTAAACTCCCCTTATTGGAGGACTTACAAATGATAAAATAATAATTACACTTCTACTTACTGTACAGCCATTTATCATTCCATGGTAAGGTACCTATAATATTAACACACATATACTGTACATATACACACATATAGACATTTATAATACACTACCTGTATTCGATTTATAAGTGGATCGATAAATCAATAGTTCATTCTAATTTTAGTTCTAATCGTCAGATACACTTTACACAGTAGGCCTGATTCATTAGAGACTAATTCCATGGGATGGCACCACTCACCTCTGGGCAGACATTCCAGCCTCTCATCAGTAGGGAAGAGATGGGTCTGGGGATGGAGTAGCCAATCGGAGGCCGGATGTGGTGGTAGGCCATGTCTGCTGCTGCTGCAGCTGTTATAAAGAGAGGGACAAACAATGACCATCGTGACAGATGTGGCTGATATACAATTCACAAACACACAGGGTGTCAGTGTGTGTGTGTGTGTGTGTGTGTGTGTGTGTGTGTGTGTGTGTGTGTGTGTGTGTGTGTGAGGAACAGTACCAGGTTTGAGGTGTGCGAAGGGAACCTCTCCCGTGAGGCTGATATACAATTCACAAACACACAGGGTGTCAGTGTGTGTGTGTGTGTGTGTGTGTGTGTGTGTGTGTGTGTGTGTGTGTGTGTGTGTGTGAGGAACAGTACCAGGTTTGAGGTGTGCGAAGGGGACCTCTCCCGTGAGCAGCTCCCACAGACACAGGGCATAGCTGAACATGTCGGCCTTGACCGTGTAGCGGGTACACTGAGTGAACACCTCAGGGGCCATCCAGCGCAGGTTCTAGCAGCATAACAGCATAACAGCCCAATTACCCAACGCAAAACACTTTACCTCGCAAGAACAACTGATTCCCCAGAACAGGGCTTTACCTGAGGGAGTGCAACACCCGCTTAACCACTAAACTGCAAGCTAAGCAGTCCCCAAGATGATGACACAGCACATATAGACACATTCTGCAGTTTGTCTCTCTGAGTCTCTTGCGAATACATTGCATTAGTAGTTCATGGTATAATCGTTAGTAAGCAGGCTGGACTTACCCCTGGCTGCTTGGTCATATTGTCCTCCTGCACAGATAGAAGAAACCTTGATTCTGAGGAGAGACACAAGGGTTTTTTATTTCCATAATGTTGTATTCTATGAGGAATCAACTCTAGGGAACAAGAGTATACTGTCTCGTTTGATGAAGTGCTTTACATGTCAATATCATGTATGAGTCGTGCCTTACCTCCGAAATCGGCCACCACAGCATGTCCGTCCTCGTAAAGTAGAATGTTGTGACTAAAAGAGACACATTTTACCATAAGCCGTATAACAGGATTTCAAGATAGTCCAATCATCTTACTATGCACATAAATATATATTACTGAGTCATGACTGTTTGACCTGACATGTGTATTACCATCACTAATTGTATGTATGAATGCATGGATGTGCATTCATACAAAATGTACATCAATAATTTCCTGTGACCCCAACAACTTGATTGTGGGCCATGCCAACACATAATAATGACATCCAAGTGTATTCTAATCGCCTAAGAAATGCTCTAATTGTTTGCATATGAACCCCCAAAACACTGCAATATCAGCTGAAGGTGCAATACACAATCAGTGTTTGTCTTCATACCAAATATTTGTATCATAATAAGTGCCCTCACGGCCGGGGTTCTGACCTCAGATATGAGAACTACTGTCATAGAGTAGCTACTGTACTGCAGCTATGCACTTCCAGGTATCACCCACCTGTTGAGATCCCTGTGGATAATGGGCTGTGTGAGGTTGTGCAGGTACTCCATGCCCTTGGCCACGTCGATGGCGATGATAAGCTTGGACTGCAGGTCGATGAGCCTGTCCATTTTACACATCATTAGAGGAGCAACAGCAACAGATCAATGACCCCGGCCAGCCTGCCAATCCCTGATACTACTTCATACAGATCGATGTGGCCCCCTCCATAGACTAAACTGCAGCTGGACGCAGAGTTCACACTTCACATAGATCAATGCAGAGCTGAGAGGTGGGAGAGACTGGTGTATGAGGGAACACTACAGAGGGAGGACAACTTTATAACATACATAAATCAAACAGACTGCAGTCATTTAGGGACTAGTCTATAATGGATGCCTTAATCAGGAAACAGGCATTTTGAGACACTGTGCCTGTCTTTCTGGTTTGATTGCCCCCTCTGTTTCAGCTGGATTGCTATAGTGTCTAATTTGTGCAGCCAATCGACAGCTCTACATGTGGATCTAATATGGGGGTCCATTACCAGGGTGCAGGGGAACAGGGTGAGTGACAGACCTCTTCTGCTCGTGCAGCAGGGAGAACAGGGACCCTCCAGACACATACTGGGTGACGATCGCAAACTGGCTGGGGTCGTCCAGACACGCGCCGACAAACTGGATGACGCAGGGGTGGTTGAGACGACACAGGATGGACACCTCTCGACAGAACATGTCCACATCTGACTTGGAGCAGAACGTGTTGGCACGATACCTGCAGAGGTGGAGAGGAGACAATTCCGTTAATTTCGTTATTTTCAAAATTAAGGGCAAATGAATTCACATTGAATTCACAAGTAAAAAAGTAAATAAATAATAAAATAAATGAAAAGTGGGTATTTTCATGACGTTGTTGTTTTTTTTATGTTCTTATTAAGGGCGGAGCTGGAATGCACAGCATGCTATATCGTTTGAGTGTTATGGAAATATGTCAAAAAGGGTCTCCTCCAGGTCTCTCAGAACCATTGATTGAGAAGCGCAGCATCTCCAATTGAAGGCAGGACATTATGTCTCAAAGCCATTGGCTAAGTGTGGGTGGGGCAGCATCCTTCCACTTGAGCAGAATCGCACGCCTGGCCAAGAGTGAAGCAAAGGTCACCATGCTGCACTCTGCAGAAGTCAGTCGAGGACCATCTTCATCAGTAGTACCAAATAAAGCTATCAAGAGATCTGGGTCTAGGTTCTGCTTTAAGATACCAGACAGGGTATGAAAGACATCCCTCCAGAACTCTTGTAGGCGAGGACGCAGCCAGTACATGTGAATAAGAGTAGCCTCGTTGTTTTTGCATTTGTCACAAGTGGGGGGTGAAATCAGGGTAGAAGCCAACTAGTTTGGCCTTAGACTATGAACCACCTTAAATTGCACTAGGCAGTGTCTTGCGCAGAGTGAGGATTTGTGTATTGATGTGAAGAGGCAGTCCCATTGGTCAGCCGATAGTGCCTGTCCCAAATTATGCTTCCAAGCCGCTTTCATCCTGTCTAGAGGTGGACACCTCAACATGGAGATGTTCCTGCACAATGTGGACAGTGCACCTTTGAGCAGTGGGTCAAGAATGGGTCAGGGGCGGCTGTGGCGCAGAGGTAGAGTCGCTGTCTAATGATCACAAGGTTGGCAGATCAGCGGTTCGAGCCCCGGCTGGCCACATGTCGAAGTGTCCTTGGGCAAGACACTGAACCCCAAAATGCTCCCAGTGAGCGGGCTGGCGCCTTGCATGGCAGCTTGCCGCCATTGGTGTGTGAATGTGTGTGTGAATGGGTGAATGAGAGGCCATTGTAAAGCGCTTTGAAGCAGCAAAAAAGGCGCTATATAAGTGCAGTCCAAGAGAGAGAAATGTATCAACGGGATTAAGGTCAGGCTTTTCAGGAAAGCACCATAAAATAGTTCACACATAGTGCCTGATCTGTAAGTATCACAAAACAAAATATTGGGGTAAATCGTATTTCTCAGACAACTGGTCAAAGGATATAAAACAGTCTTTAAACCATCTGATGCCTTTTCTGTGCCAGTCTTGAAAGACCTGAATTGTGTCGGGATGGGGCGAAAAAGATGGTTGGAAACGACAGGGCTCATTATTCCGTTAATTTCTGATGACCTATTTGACTGAGCTGTTTTAAGCAATGATGGCAATGTTAAACGCAATGTACTTTACCTTTTGATGGCAACAACCTTGTTCCGGCATTTGCCTCTGTAGACCTTCCCAAAGGAGCCTGTGTGTATAGAATATTTTCTTATTCAATATTTTTCAATGAACATAAAGTGTATTGTTGAGATGAAAAGAATATGAAAGGATTGCATCTGGTTGGAGTACCTGAGCCAATGATCTCATTGAACTCGAGCTCAGAGAGCTGAAGCTGGAAGTAGGATGGGAGACTGGCCCGGAGCAGAAGGACATCTGCCTTTTCTAAAGAGAGAATATCTGAATCTAGTTCATTGATCATATGAACTTTATGACTAAATACACTTGAAAACAAAAAAATAAAAAATAAAATAAAAGTGGTAACAAATGATCCATCATCACAAAAATATATAGAATACAAATACTATTTAAAAGCGGCAGGGGAATTGACCATTTAGGGAACACAGACAGTGAGTCACATAGCAACGGTAACCGAGTGTCAGGCAGCTGACAGTGATGTGAAGTGCTGGGACACAGCTTGTGCTTCACTCCACTTCACTACCTTTGGTCATGCTTTTGATCTTGCCCAGGGGAGACGGGACAGACACATAGGACCCATCTGAAAGGAACGACAGGAAAGCTACTGTCAGACGAGAAGATGTTGATGAAATGTCTGCTTCTTATTTTCTGTTGTTTTGCAATACATTTAACACTCTAGGGCCTAGGCGATGTGTCGCATTCATTACAACTAATGTAAATATTGTAATATATATGACACCCTCTCATTTGAATACTTATCTAAAGACAACGACATACAGTATAGCAATGGGTAGACCACACTAGTGATGGTGCCTTGATATTCGGGCTTGTAGTCAGACTACTCAGTTGACCACTATTCTCCACTCACCTCCTCCTGGCTGAGAGTACTCATTGCAGGGGGAGTCATCCGGGCGCTTGTAGTGTTTGAGTAGAGTGACAATGGCATCATGACCTATAAGGTATATGGACACAGGGTCCAACATACAAACATGTTTTGGCTTTGATTATAATAATAATAATAATAATAATAATAATAATAATAATAATAATACATTTTATTTATGGGCGCCTTTCAAGGCTCTCAAGGACACCTTACAAGACAGTTTAAAACCACATATCAAAACATTAAAATCAACAAAGCAAAATGAGATAAAAACAGCAAAATCAGATATAACAACAAACAAAATATTAAAAAATCAAAACATAAAGGTGTGTTTTAAGATTATCACTATCACAAAGACATCCGGGGCATTTTTTCCCATTAACATTAACGTGGGACCCGAACCCGATTAACAATCTGAAAAAGGCTGACCTTTCCACGTTTCAAATTAAGCCCCCCTGTCTGTCCACGCGACTCACCTTTCTCATAGGCCCACATGAGGCAGGTCTGCTCCTCCTTCTCCCCGCTGGATCTGCTGGGGTCGCAGGCCACCAGGTTCATGTCTGCCCCGTTATCCAGCAGGAACTGCACCAGACGGATGTGGCCATGGAAACAGGCACTGTGCAGACCTGCAGGGATAGAGTAATCAGGGTCAAAGGTCAATATCATAAGACTATACATACAGGAGATTCACCCAAACCAATCAGGATCATCTCCCATCCTGTTCTCCCATATTAGCCTCAGTGAGTTCTCTGGCCTTTCACACCGGCAAGGCTCTGTGCCGGTTCCGGTTCCCGAACCTAATTTTGAACCGGCCGGCACGTTCAGACCAAAAAATTAATTGGTTCGTAACCTGAAAAGTTGGTTCTCAGGTGGAACCAAAAATGTTTGAGTTTTTCCTTGCGAACCGTGATGTCGTCAGTGGGTGTGTCATATTCTAGGCTGTGAAGACGAGCAAGGAAGGAGACAAAATTTAATCTAAAATGTAATCTAAAAAAAAGCAGAAGATCAAAAGTTTCATCATTCTCTCTATCTTCCTCAGATGCTCAGTAAACACACACACACACACACGCACGAACACGAACTTCGTAACTTTTGCTGTCACTGTTTTTTTTCATACAAAATAGTGTATATAATAGATATCCTCATTTCCAGTGAAGTAGTCTCCATGTTGTTGTGACATTTTTGTTTATCCTGCCCCTTCATCACCCTCCGTTGATGACATTGACGCTTCTGCTTAAACTAGTATGAATGCGGGCTGGTTCACCAGAAACCACCAAGGTTCTGAGACTCCAGAACAGGAACCGGAACCAGCACGGAGCACACGGAGCACACGGAGCACACGGAGCACACGGAGCACACGGAGCACACGGAGCACACGGAGCACACGGAGCACACGGAGCCTTGCCAGTGTGAAAGGCCTATGTGAGTTTGTATGGGTAGAGGAGGCTGGTGGAGGAAGACATTGGAGAATGGGCTCATTGTAATATATGGAGCGGAATAAGGAAGTGTATCAAACATGTGTTTAATATGTGTGCAATACAATTCCCATCTTTTATTCCATGCATTATTACAATGAGCCTGTCTTCCAATTTCTCCTTCCACCAACCTCCCCTTTGGTGACAAGGAGTCTAAGCTACCTGTGTGTCCATCTCGCCCTTGATGGTTAATGCTCATGGCGTTCTGGCTGAGCAGGAAGTTCACCATCTCCATGGACTTTCCAAAGGTGCAGGCACTGTGGGAGGCACACACACACACACACACGCACGCACACACACACACACACACACACACACACACACACACACACACACACACACACACACACACACACACAACCTCAGAACAGTAGAGATTAAAGACTGGTTGGGTAGGGTTGCCAATAATAATAATAATAACCTTTATTTGTAGAGCTTTTTCCTGCAAATGTTGCAGCTTTACAATGGTAATAGTAGGGATGTAATAAGGTACCACATACCTGTGAAAGGCAGTCTCACTGAATATGTTTTCCTTGGTCAGACTATCTGTGCCTGAGTGCTGTACGATCTCCTTCACCGCGTCAAACTTGCCGTTGTAGCACGCCCTGTGGAGACAGAGCACAGCAGATGCATCGATAGCTGAGACAGACAAATAGAGATCATAGAGGCTCTTTTCCGCATTATACCTCTCTACTGTCCGTCACTCTGTTCTGTGCTCAGGGATGCGACCTTTTTGGTTGATAGTTATGTTATGAAAATAATATTTCGAAAATTGAAAATAATATTTTGAATGATGTCATATTAAGACATATAGTTTACTCACAAGTGCAGAGGTGTGTCACCGTAGATGTTGACAGAGTGTGCCTGCAGCTCAAAGTTTCCCTGGAGCAGGAAGCGCACCACCTCCTGATGGCCGAAGCGGGCACAGAAGTGGAGCGGAACGTGATCCTCATTGTCCTGGGCGTTCACTGTCGGTTTGTTCGATTTTAAATCAGGTCAGTCAAACCACAGAGATACAACAGTTCTATATCTATGTCTAGATACAACAGTTCTATATCCAGGAACACCCATTAAACCATAATCTCTTATCCACCATCCATCACCTATGGGCCTGTTAAAACGTCAAATCGTAACAATCATGGAGAGAACCATTAATCAACTGCTTCTTTGTGTGACCTGTATCTGATTTGAAATACTGTATATTATTTTTTACTTGAGATGAGTTGAGAATAATTACGAAATGACATTCAAGCCCAAATGATCACATGCTTTCCAGTGAAGCAATGTAGACCTTCTCTCCCAGAAACAAGGATTTTGTTGTATTGAACATGATACCGGCAAGGAATTTATTTTAGATAGTTATGTCATGTCCACTCTCCCAGCTCTAACACTCACCATCAGTCTTGGTCCCCTCCCCTGTCAGCAGTTTGACAATGCTAAGGAAGCCCTTGGCTGCTGCCAGGTGTAACGGCCGGTCCCCCACCTCCCCACTCACGTTCACATCTGCCCCAAACTTCAGCAGCAGCTTAGACACCTGGAAGAGAGAAATAGTCCCCCAACCTTTACATGTGAAACACCTCCAGTACCTGGAAAACTGCCACTTTGATCATTATCATCATGAATCATTCCAGAGAAGAAAACATGTACATGCATGCTTATCAAACTATTAAGGTGGGACTAGAAGAGAAAAACATGGAATACATGGACAAGAGCTGATAATACATTCTGTATATCCCTGATGACAAGAAGAGGGGATAGAGTGGCTTAAAGATATGTCCATATTCCTTGTAAGTGGGATATTGAACAGAGGCATATGGATAGAACTATACTGTCCAAGCCTTAGTTACCTGCTCATGGCCGTAGTAAGCAGCAATATGCAGCGGAGTGAAGAACACAGCATCCTGGACGTTGACATAGGCTCCATGCTGGAGAAGTATATCCACTGTCTACATAGTAACAAAATAACATATTACATAATAAGTCCTATTTAGGATGATTGTGATGTATAGTTGTTTCACTTACCTTACAAATGTATTGTATGCCGCTCTGGATAAGAGTGTCTGTTAAATGACTAAAATATAAAAGTTGATGCAATAATACACACACCCCAAAACATCCATTGCTGCTAATGTCTGCAGAGCAGTAAAAATGACATACATCAATAGTATAAAAGGTACTGTCTGAGTGTTATAACCAGGGGTAGTGCCCACCTCATGGTGCCCAGCGACAGTGGCGATGTGAAGGGCAGTGAGGGCACCATAACCAACCTGCTGGATGTCTGCTCCGCCGTGGAGCAGGGCAGTCACCAGCTCTGCATTTTCCTGAGGGACAAAAAACAAATAAGAGGACACGCACGCACACGCACACGCACGCACACACACACACACACACACACACACACACACACACACACACACACACACACACACACATAACAAGACCCATTGGCTTTGCTGATGTAACTTGCACTCCACCATGTGGCAATACTGGGGATATATTAATTGTGAAGCTACACTGTCTATAGAATTGCAGAACTATCATCCAACACAATAAACAGTTATAGAAATAAAGCCACGCTAAAGCCAGACATTGTGTTTTGTATGAGAATTATTTTACAGTTCTGAGGGTGACAGATCCTACTACCTTATAGGCAGCGAGGTGGAGAGCAGTGAATCCGTTCCTGGTCAGCCTGGATGGACGCAGGCCTTTCAGCACTAATAAGGTCCGGATGTGAGCTTTGTTTCCTGGCCACAAAGATAGACAGTACTGTAACACATCTCCAATTTAATGTCATGTAATAATGGACTTGAAGTCAAGAGGGCAGCACTGTTAAACAACAGTAATGTTTTGGTAAGAGGTTATTAATAGAAGCCTAGTCGTACATACCTCCACATATACAGCAGAGATGTAGCAATGACAGCCCAGTCTCTGTCCGGTAATTCAAGTTCACCTTCTGGAAAGCTTCATCAGAGCTGAGCCATACAAAAAAACATGATTCAGTGCAATACACTGATAAACCATACGTAGTCAAGATTACTACTGACTACTGCTTCCAAAATTCCTGTGCTGTTACAATGTTGTTAATGTTAATGTTATGAGTTCTGAAAAGAAAACACATATTTAATGTATACATTGTAATCATAAGAAGCTTCTCTCACCTGAAAACGTGTTTGAGCTCCGTGAGCTCGCTCTCTTTGATGCGTAGGTCATCCTCCAGTCTCTCGATGATCACAGAGTAAGACTCGCTCACCTTCTTCTTCCACTCATCTTCACAGGCAGCATCGTGAGGGTGTGTTAGCCATGACAACATTAGCATGGAATCAATCACAAACAAAAGTCCAACATATTATAACATGAGATGTTGTAGAAAAGCTATAACACTTCTATCAAAGTCATTTAAGTGGATTTTGTTTACAACACTTATATTTATATCACTCAATAGTAAAACACAGAAAAGGTTAATACTCCAACTCTAATGGACTTTCATTCTTCAAAGCAAAGCCTTAACAAGCTTCAAGATTCTCTCAGTACAGACACAAACACACAAAGACAGCTTGCCATTACCTGTACATGTTTGAGTGGGTCTTGATTTATAATTTCCCATCGAACCCTTTCCTTTTCCTACTTTATGCGTTGTGTTATTTGATGCACCAGAGGAGTGAAGCGGTAACACAACCCCTCTGCCTGTCACGTTACTGCAGGGCCAGATAAAGGGGGATCATGGCTGAAGGCTAAAAATAAACATGTCTGAGGAGAATGTGACAACTATAACAACTGATCTCTCGTGTGTGTGTGTGTGTGTGTGTGTGTGTGTGTGGGGGGGGGGGGCAGAGGGGGGGTTCTCAATACCCTTCTGCTCTATTTATACAGCAGGTGGCCAACACCTTGAGTTGCACTGCCCTGCCAAAATATTCAGTCAGTCAAACTTCCATGTAGTCATCAAACTATCTTTTTAGCTTGAATGAATCCAATCAATGGTGTCAACATTTGTGAAGGCATGTGAATACATGTATTCATGTCCACGTTCTCAGTTTGATGTTACAGTAATTCAGTGGTACAGTGGACTTATGGTGAAGGGAGAAGGGTAGCTCATTACTTAGTCTAATCCCATGGCTTCATCTAACCATGCTGCTACCAGGTGACGTAACTGTCTTTGTGGTGGATATCTAACATTCTCCCTGGTAAAAATACCAGGACTGGTATGCCATTACTTCTGCATAACTCTACAGAGCGCTCTCCTTCCCCCCGTGTATCCAAAAATACTGAAAGCTTAGTACCAATGGAATGCAGAGCTGATCGGTGTACGCGGTGCAACAGGAAAGATACCGGTACCAGACCAGAAACGGATATGCAAGAGACATACACAAATTGTTTTTTTCAAACCAGAAGAGTTTTACTTAAAAAATGGAACAACCAAAACAATCTTCAAAATATATAAAAACCTATATTAAATCTATAATGTCCTGAATCCAATATGTCTTGTTTCTGTTACAACCTTATAATATGTTTTACTACAATGCACTTGCTATTCATTGACAAAAATAGTAGACTGAATTACATATAAATAAATATCTAAACATTATCAAGGAACATGATGACAGTCCAACAACTATAGTTCCATCCCGGTCAACTAGATTTCTTCTGCAGTATATCCTTATACAGTTCCTTCCTGAACTCCAGCATCTCCTCCAGGTTCTTATACTGTAGGGCCTCCTGCATGGACATCAGCCTGGTGTCTGGTGGTAGTGAGATGCCGGGGCCTCCCTGCAGTGCCTGCACCATCGTCAGAGTCATGGAAAAGGAGTCCTGGAGATCAGGACACACAGGGAACAGAGACGCATTCCACAGGCTACAGCTGGACGTGTTACCATAGAAACGCAGACCTTCAGGCTCCATCCCCCAGTGGCCCAGACACTCCACTAGACTGACCCCAAACAGCCTCAGTCCCTCCATGTAGGCAGGGGCCCCCACGCTTTGTTTGAGGTCGTCCTTGATGCCGAAGGCGACCGTCACAAAGCCTGTTTTTTTTCTCTCTCGGTTCACAGAGAGAGAGTGCATGAAGGCCCTATCAGGCACAGCGAGGCCAGCCCTGACCCAGCAGCCACTGAGGATGGACCCCCTGCCCACTCGGACACTGGCCTCCAGCCTGGAGTACTCCACCACTGTCCACGAGGACACACAAGAGCTGGGGTCCAAGACACTGTGCATTACACTACAGACAGAGGAGGTCTTAGTAGGGATTTCAATGGGACAGACACTGAAGGCGGGTGAGAGGAAGCCCAGCTCAGCTCTCAGGCCGGGGTCCTCAGTGAGGTGAAAGAGGTACTCGGTGGTGGTGCCGATGTGGTAAAACCTGGAGTTGTTGAGGACGATGACATTCAGCGGGGTTCCCCTGAGGCGGTAGAAGACCTTCTGACGGATCTCCACCAGACTGCTCTCCTGCTTGGCGACGTTGGCTGTGTTGTTTGTGTACGCTACCGTGGCTTCAGGGCCCAGGGCCTGGAGGAAGTCCCCATAGGCGTCTATCTCACAGCCCAAAGGCCAGACCTCTTTGAGCAGACCAAGCAGCGCCATTGCAGTTGCATTATCCACATAATATGTGCTGTCTGTGTACACAAACTCTGTGTCATTCAGACACACACAGTCATCCTTTTGTCTTTTACACACGGCACCACTGGTTTGCATTTCTTTAACGCTCGGCTTATGTAGAAAGCGGAGGCAGGACCTGTATTCCATTTGTGAAATTCCAAACTTCTCTCGCTGTTCCAGCACGAACACACCGTGGGTAGTTCCCATGGAAATGGGGGAAGGGTGGGCTAAAGCAGTAAATCCAGGCCTGTCAAACTTGATACTGTCCTCTCCAGTGCTGTAGAGCTCGATGTCGTCGGCACAGGTCACCAGCACGCCAGGCTTCATGTGAGAGGGGAAATCCACATACATGGCAAGCTTGAGTTCCAGCATCTGGTATAGAGGGTCGCCCAGGGGCAGGGCACTGAAGATCTTCCCCAGGGCACTGGCGTTGGGCAAACGCTGGCTGAATCCTCCTAGGATGATCAGGGTATATACAGGAATCTGGAGGTTAATTTCAATACCTTTCTAAGACTTTTTAAAGACCTTGTCAATATTTTTCCAGACCTCACCGCCACTTCGAGCTGTAACCGTTTACATCAGTGACACCTTTAACTTAACAGTATTAGTTTGCAATAGACTAGACCACTATCATACAACAGAATTTCCGGTTAATCTTTTATATCTTTTTAATAAAACTAATAAATTCACAAACTTTTACTAAAAGTTTTTAGGACTCAAACTCTTTGGACAGAGTCTAATTCAGAAAAATACCAACAAAATTCAAGACCTCATAAAATCTTGATAAGACTTTTTAATACTTATTAAGGGTCTTGATTTTCCCAAAATTGGTTTATCAACTTTTAATACTTTTCAAGACACCGCGGATACCCTGGATGTTGGAGAGCAGTTTGATAATCATCAAGAACATAATTCCATCTATTGGTCCCTCATCAAAACAATAGATGACATATCCTACTGTATGAAAAGGTTTATTGTAAAGCATGCTTGAAATGTAGATCACAGAGATAGATACCTGATAGAAAGATACTGTTCTATCTCAATGATGTTGATTATTATTACCAGTACGGGTAAGTGCTTATACCTGCATGGATCAAGATGACCCTGAATCCTTCCAGAGCGTCCCCGTACAAGTCGTGCAGCTGTTGCAGTGAGTACAGTGTTGAGCCACCATTTCCTGCGAGACATACATTTGCTTTGAAACTCTGAGAACAATGAAAAGGTACTAACATGCTAATATTGATAGGGTTATTTTTGCTCACCTATTTTGGATCCAGGAGGATCTGAGAACACATGATAAGGAATGCCAAGTGGAAGCTCTTTTCTCCCAAGTTTCTCAGTGATCTGTAGATCATATGCTTCTTTCTGAGTCTCATCCACAGCTGTTACTACCACTAGATCCCAAAATTCTCCAAGTTGGACCTCCTTACCTAAATAACAAGCAAATCACTCATTGGGCTACTATAGATAATATACGATTATTTGAAACATGAGCATAATAACAATTCTTGCAACGCATCTGGTAGAAAGAGATACAAGCTTACCACGTAATGTATGGAATCTTCTCAGCTTCTCCCTTGTTGCAGTTTGCAACTTTTTACTTCCTTGTTCGTTCATTTCCTTTGCTTTTAATGCCCCGGTGGTAAAGGCTAGATCAGACGTACTAAGTCTAGAATAATTAACTCACATTTCACTAACCATGTTTTAAAAAAATAAATAATTAAAAGTCATGCAATGTCTCTGGGCCAGATACCTTCATACTGATTTCTCTCCGCAACGTACACTGACACTTCCGTGTTTGGTCACGTGATTGTTGTTTACAATAGGCGTTTTACGCGCGACAGAATATAGTCCCAGGGCCCCGTTCCACTAAACGAGATTATCTTCTAATCCGCGATAAAGTTCTAATCGGCGATCATTTTATCTTGCGTTCGGGTCCATCAATGTGGCTCAAATAATTCGCTGTTTGGTTGCTATGCAACATAGCCTCCCGAGTTATTCTGGTCGCGAGCAGGCTAAGAGGCTGGCTCAAGTAATGCTTGCGTCAAAATTGTCTCACAGGCGGAAACTATATCCCGAACGACAGTTCCATCAAGTGTCTTTTAGGAAATATGAGTTCCCACTTTTTATGAGATAGATAGATAGATAGTTTGACTGTGTGATAGATAGATAATTTGATAATTTGAAAGTGTGATCGATAGATAGATAACCTGATATTTTGAAAGTGTGATAGATAGATAGATCGATAGATAAATAAATTTAAAAAAATAAAAATAAAAATAATAATAGGTATGTCTATTAACTTGCATTGCTTTTGACACAGAGGTCTGGCTGGCGCAGTGGTTAAGGCAACCAGCTAGAGTTCTGAAGGTTGCGAGTTCGAGACTTGAATATATATATATATTTTTTTTTTACATTTAACCGAAGATTTCATGCAAAGGCTTCAAACACCATTGTAATCGTGTCAGTTCTTGTAAATTAGCCTGCACCATAATTGTATAGCCTACATACGTTTTTAGATTAGATTTTAGATTAGATTCAGACAACGAAATGCAGTAAAAATTGTGTCTGAAGAAGGATTTGAACCACCGATTTAAAATGACGAATAAATACTATAGCAGCGGCCGATACCACTAGGCCATTGCGACGATATGAAGGCTTGTAGCCTGCTGCGGATATCACCACAGTAGTAAATATTTGTCTTTTTGTTTTTACCGTAACTGAAAATGAAAATAGCAAATGACTGTATGTGTCTGTAAGTTATGTAAGCTTCTCTTTTGTTTTGCATTGTTTTTTTCTACTCATGTAAATGATTCATGAAACGACAGCTGTCAAACATTACTGTCCAACCTGTGATGTTTTATTTATAGATTTGGGGGGGTATTTCATATTTTTATGTAAAACCTTTGTCTGCTTAGAAAAGGAAAGAAACATTTCATTATATGTTTTGGTGTTTATGTCATTGGAATGTACTAACATGAAGAGACATAGGCTACTGTGCAAAGAGTGTGTGTGTGTGTGTGTGTGTGTGTGTGTGTGTATGTATGTGTGTGTGTGTGTGTGTGTGTGTGTGTGTATGTATGTGTGTGTGTGTGTGTGTGTGTGTGTGTGTGTGTGTGCGTACGTGTGTGTGTTTGCGTGCTTATATCATTTGTCTTTTGTTTGGAAGGTATTTACATGTAGACGTCAGAGATACACGTATTGATGGACATTAATGGGCATGGGCTTAGCGCCCAGCAAAGTTAAGACATGATTGCAAACTAGCATTCAATTAAAGTCTCCCTTATACGTTCATTGTAGAAAAATAATTGTACCACCCGGCCTGATAGAAGCAATAAGAAAGACAGAAATGTTATGTGATTTCCATGGGCACTTGAAGGATTTATTTGGATAGTTTCTGTCTCTGCCCAGGTGGACTGCAGTGGGCAGGACTGGGTCATGTAGGGATGGGGGGTAATGGTGGGTAGATATGGTGTCAGACAGTAAGGATGCTATTGGAGGTGGACAGTTTGAGCTCCTCCCGGGGGTTCTGCAGGGTATCTCGCGGGGCAGCATACTCGAGCACATTGGGCAGTCCGTGCACCACACAGCAGCTAACGGCACTGCGGAAGATGCCCATGTCATGGGCGTCATACCACTCATCTGTCTTCTCATCGTAGCACTCCGCATTGAAGGTGGTGGTGAAGCCATTGAAGCCGCCCACCACAAACAGAAGATCATCCACCACCTCGATGCCAAAGTTGCTCCGTGGGTTGAACATGGTGGGAACTGCGCGCCAGGTGTTGGTCTGGGGATTGTAGCACTCTGCGTTTCGCAGACGGTTGGCTCCATCAAAGCCGCCCACCTAAGAGAGGATAGGAGAAATGTGGGTCAATAACAGTATATCAGAACTTGAGCATAGATTTATTGTGTATTTTTATGTAGGTCTCACCGCATAGACCTGCTCCCCATAGGCGATGACCCCCACCCCACTGCGTCGGCTTGTCATGGGGGCGATCAGAGTCCATTGGTTGGTCTCAGGGTTGAAGCACTCCGCTGTGAACAGGCACTCATTCCCATTGAAACCACCACATATGTATACCTAGAATTAAGGCAACTCGTAAATTCATCCATCCTGGCTTTTTAATAGATTCATTGTACAATAGTTATCAAGTTGTGTTCCAGGTACAGTTAGTCATACCTATTCCTCTGTTTCACTTACCTTTCCAAAAAGTGTGGTGGCACTGGCATCACTTCTCTGCTCATGCATGGGTGAGATGAGTGTCCACTGGTTGGTCTCAGGCTCATAGCGCTCAGCAGTGTTGAGTCGCACATAGCCATCAAAGCCGCCCATGGCGTAGATGCAGCCACCCAGCACAGCCACACTGACGTAGCAGCGCTGTGAGTGCATGGGTGCCACTTGGTGCCAAGTGTGTGTGACTGGGTTGAACTTGCGCACACTGTTGAAGTAGTCAACGCTGTCAAAGCCTCCCACGCAGTACACAAAGCCATTGAGGTAGGCAGCACCGTGGTAGGCCCGTGCGCTCTCCTCCTCTCGAGTCACATTGACCCATCGGTCAGCCCGTGCATCATACGCCTCAATGCCATTGGTGGGGCTGCCACCACTCCAACCACCGATGGCCAGTAAGATGGCATAGGGCAGGCGAGGGCGGGTCAGAGGGTTGCCGAAGTCAGAGCTGGAGGGCCCATTCATGGTCAGGTCATACATGGCCTTCAGTGCGTTGATGATGATGGGCCTGCAGTCTTCATTGGCTCTCACCAGTGGATTATTCTTCACATTGTCCATGAAGTAGTCCACTGTCATCAAGGCCATGCGTACCTAAGCAAACAGACACAGACAGATATGGACACAGAATGCAGTCGGCAGCCGCGATACACCTTTATGAAATGCATCAAACATTTACGTGTTACGTGTGTTGTCCAACTCTCAGTCACCTTAGGCAACAGCACCGAGATCTGGGCTTTGCGGTCTTGAGGAGAATGGCCAATCCAGCGCAGGATGGCCTCAAACACTACGTCTTCCTGCTTCACGTTCAGGTCGTCCTTCTCAATGATGTCACGAAACTGCCACGGCGAGAGTTCCAGGAACTCATCGGAGCTACGCACCATCTCCTTAAAGTGATGCAGGATGAAGAGAGAGGACCTGCGCCTCAGCTCATGGCAGGAGTAGAAGTCTGCAAACGTACAGATCCCAATGCAGTTCTCCGGGCACAGCTGGGCCTCTAGGTAGTCACTGCAGGCTCGCACAACGCCCATGACAGAGAACTGGTCTGCAGCCACCAGAAGCTGCTGCGCATTCTCGTCAGTGACAGGCACAGAGCGTGTGTAGGCATACTCAATAATGAGACGCATCATGTCCGGTGACACACCAGGAATGTCGTACACCCGCTCTTCTAAGTTGTTCCAGCCACTTGTGAAGAGAGCTCTGTGGGTCAGGGTTTAGAGAGGAGGGATATGATGGTCAGGACTCATCCATATACTGTACCAAAGTTTCTCAATACTCTTTTCAATATAGTACAGCAATATAATAAACACCCTCTGCAATTATATGACAATATAAAGAGGGGTACACAAATATTATGAATCAATAGGTGTATCTTTTATAGAATGTATCATTGCTGCCACAAAGAACAATGTGTAAGCTCTTGTAGGATCTGGCTATTTTCTTCTGATTATCCTTTGGATCCATGCCAAGTGAATCCCTGCCATCCATCATGGCTACCCCCCCCCAAGTTAAGACACTCACCGGAAATATGGACTGCAGCCGCAAAGGATATTCTTGTGTGCGTTGAATTCGATGCCATTGACTTTAATCACCACGTCACAGAATTTTCCTTCCAGTCGTAGCTCATTAAATATTGTACAGGCCATGGAACTCATTTTTCTCTCCATGTTGCATCTCTGAAATGTAGAGGTGGACCCCTCTTCCAGTTCATTCATTCTTGTGTTGAATATCTTTAATATCCACTTTTTGGGCAAGAGGTGGCACACTGCAACTATTCTCCTGAGCAATGAATGTGAACCTTCATTCCCCTTACATGTGGTAACCATGTTCTAGAATTGTGCATTATTACATCACAGTGAGTGATACAAAATTAGAATGTCTCAGATACCATTTTCATAATAAGCTGACACCATCATAAAAAAATATGAATGTTCTTCTTCTTCATCATCATCATCATCTCGTTTTTGAGGGTGCCCTGTATGAAATGACAGCATCATTTAAACCATATTGACGTTTGTTGTATATATTTTGCCATTATAACAACAACAAAATCGCATAAAGAATTTATTGTGTATCTGCTCCATCAGATGACAAATTAGGTAGGAACCTTTATCCCTGTGGTACAGGGAAGATAATATTCAAACACATACATGTCCGTCCTCAATTTAAGCAAGTATTTAGGTTGTCTGGTATTTACATCTTTAGTTGCTCTCCAAAGAGATCGTTTGATCCTCTATCAAATGATGGTAAGTGTATTGTCCTTGTTTTTCAATGAAGGACTACAATACACGTTAAATGGGGTGGCCGACCAGAAACCACAAAGATCAAAATGTTCTGAGCCTTGACTGTCTTACACTAATGTTAGCTAGCCATATTCTAGCTAGACACATTATTTAGACACATAGAAAGACAAACTAAAACACAAAAACAGTCACATGAACAACTACGGGGGGCCGTTCCACTAAAGTGGATTAGTATATCGGCGATTGAAATAAATCCGGCGATCAGGCAACTCGGGATTGGAATTCAAGCCTCAGGTGATTCCTCGAACGAGGATCAGGCTTGTGTCATGAGTGTTCACAGAACACCGGCTTAGAAATCCTCGATATGGGCACGTGCACGGCACGCAGACATAAAGAGCCCAGAAGAGTCGATCTGTCGAAATGAAGATACTCCACTCTGCAGGGGTCCTACATTTGCGCAGCATTCCGAATTATTGATCTTTATGAAGACGGAAAAATAAGATGTAAAATAGTGCAATACTGCCGCAATTAACAAGGCGAGGGAAATGGTTTGGCAAGAAATTGCTGACCGATTAAATGCGTAGGTCATACTAGCCCCAGTTATTGTTATATGTTCATATTTTAATAAATGAATATTTACTACTGTGGTGATATCCGCAGCAGGCTACAAGCCGTCATATTGTCACAATGGCCTAGTGGTATCGACCGCTGCTATAGTATTTATTCGTCTTTTTAAATCGGTGGTTCAAATCCTTCTTCAGACACACTTTTTACTGCATTTCGTTGTCTGAATCTAATCTAAAATCTCATCTAAAAACGTATGTAGGCTATAAAATTGTGGTGCAGGCTAATTTACAAGAACTGACACGATTACAATGGTGTTTGAAGCCTTTGCATGAAATCTTCGGTTAAATGTAAAAAAAAAAAAAAAAACGTATTCAAGTCTCGAACTCGAAACCTTCGGAACTCTAGCTGGTTGCCTTAACCACTGCGCCAGCCAGACCGCTGAGAAAAAGCAATGCAAGTTAATAGACATACCTATTTATTTTATTTTTTACACTTTTTAATTTATTTATCTATCGATCTATCTATCACACTTTCAAAATATCAGGTTATCTATCGATCGATCACACTTTCAAATTATCAAATTATCTATCTATCACACAGTCAAACTATCTATCTATCTATCTCGTAAAAAGTGGGAACTAATATTTCCTAAAAGACACTTGATGGAACTGTCGTTCGGGATATAGTTTCCGCCTGTGAGACAATTTTGACGCACGCATTACATTAGCCAGCCTCTGCTCCCGACCAGAATAACTCGGGAGGCTATGTTGCATAGCAACCAAACAGCGAATTATTTGAGCCACATTGATGGACCCGAACGCAAGATAAAATTATCGCTGATTAGAACTTTATAGCGGATTAGAAGATAATCGAGCTTCGTGGAATCGGCCCCAGTATCATTTATTTATGTATTTATTTACTGAAGACCAAAAATAGAAAATGATGAAAATGCCACTAACATTGTCAATTATTTTTCAATTGTTCAGTTTCAGGAAGAAAATGTGAAGACTCCTCCAAACAGACATGGATGTATTTGATGCCAAGAAGACGTACCTGGTGACCTGCTCTGAGTCCCTTATATTGGGTCATGGGCAGGGTTTGGACCATGAGCAGAAAGAGACTGACCCTCAGCAAATTGTCATGGTTAAACTAAGCCACTTACTGCTGAAGAATCTGGAAAACATGGGATGCTGCTGATCATTGAGGATTTGCATCTTGTCAGACAACTTTATAACCAGGATAGCTCTCATTGAATGTGTGCATCTTACAAAGTTGGATCTGAAAGGAAATCAGGTCAGTAATATAACTCAGTTCAACTGATGGAGTCAGTGTGGCATTAATAATGGCAGCTCTGCATTAATAATTAATTGTGGGCATATTACATCTGTTTTTCAGTTAACACAGCTTGCAGATGCAGTATTTTGGGATAGTCTTCGACAACTTCAGCTCCTTCATCTCCATGACAACAATATAGGAACCAGGGGTTGGCAGGCTGCCCAAACCTCACTGCCTTAACCCTTACGGCACTCCCCTTAGTTTAAAGGGAAACTATAGGCATGTCATTGTCAACATTATATATATGTTCACTGAAGGCTCTCGACAACTATGTGATATCTGATGACGAGATCATTGAAAACTGGGATGGCCCGCTGATTTTCAAATCACTCAATCCCCACTTTTTGCTGAACCTCAATCCAAGCACTATGATGGTTTGTATTTGTGCTAGATATTATCCATGATGTCTGTTATTCCTATAATGTACATGATCATATTAAACTATTTATAATATAGAACTATTTATTGTGCCACTCAGAAGTCATATCAGGCTGAAATGGGATCGGTACGTAAGATTATATCTGAGATCAACAGTATCCAGGCAGTTTACTCCCCCAACTTTGATTATCCAACGATGGTTTCAGGGGCCATCTGACCAGAAAAAGGCTTGGGTAAGTATTAAGCCATACTACTGCTGCCACAACTGTTGTTCATTGATGCTATTGAAGAAGAAATATTAATTCACAGGAAACCAAATGCTTATGGGAGATCCTCCTTCTCCACTGAACATCATTATTGACTGTTATTGCTGCTCTTTACTTGTGTGAACTTTGCCATCTTGTCTCTGTGAAAGCGTAGCTGTTTTTGTTCTGTCAGACTTGTTAGAGCTGTACCGAACAGGGGAAGGCTCAGACACCTGGTGAGCTTAGAATGATAAGGTTCTATCTCCGTTTAGGGTGGTTCAGAGATATTGAGCGTCAACGTTTTTAAATCGCATTATGTTTTGTGAGATGGAACCTTTGTATTTTATGAATTACTAACTCAAAAATGTCAACATTTAAAAAATAACACCACACAGGCATTAATAAACAGATCAGATTATGTAAAAAACTCAATTTTGACAAAAATGGAGATAGAACCTTATAATTCTAACGTCACGGCCTGTCGCCCATCTCCTCTGTGGGGGCCGATGGCGAAAACACAGCAAGGTCAGAGGAGACCCAAGGAGAAAGCTGTGTGAATGAAAGCATGGATGATCAGCACGCCCAGGTTTGCAACGGCATTCATTGTTCTCTGAATACTCACATAGGGGAATCATTGGAATCACAACTATTGTAGGTGCTATACAAGTAGTAGTAGTATATTAGTAGTATACTAATCATGATCTGAGGATGTTTTTCAGATGCTAGAGGAATTAGAAAATCATGAAATTGTATGTGAACCTGAAGCAATTAGTACAAACTGGCAGCCCAGAGGTAACAACTTATTTGTATGTCTTCCTGTGTCACTAGAACACCAAAGCTCTCTTTATTTTGACATGCAACAAACATAATGAGAATTGCCATTTTTTTCTGAAGTACTTTTCTTCTATACAGCAAGTCTTCCGGCAATGGAGGCCAAGAAACCGAAAGACTCCAGTCCACTGTACAACACCCCACAGCTCAGCAAAAGAAGTTGGCCAAGCAAGACAAAGCACATTGATAGCGGTATATGACATAACAGGGGGAGAAACTAATTAGAAAAATGAACACTGATGGAACTAGAATGTATTATTCATGTATTTCCCCCTTCATGATCACTGCAAAGAAGAGGCTAATGGTCCGCTGCCACAGCTCCATCAGCCTGGCTGACTTCCAGGTGATCCAAAGGGCCTACTGAGCCCGCCAGCAGGCTGAGGCGTTGACGAGGGCCAAGCAGGTCACCCAGTCTCAGGACCAGAGGGAGGGCGGCCGGGGCCAGTGAAACAGCCTCCTGGAGGTCCACAGGAAGGTGCGAGAGCGGGAGCGGGCACAGGTGAAAGGTGCCCTGGCATTGCTGAAGGCCAGCAGACAGGGAGGTGCAGGCAGCCAGGCAGAGACAGGGAGGTGCAGGCAGACAGGCAGAGACAGGGAGGTGCAGGCAGCCAGGCAGAGACAGGGAGGTGCAGGCAGCCAGGCAGAGACAGGCAGAGACAGGGAGGTGCAGGCAGCCAGGCAGAGACAGGGAGGTGCAGGCAGCCAGGCAGAGACAGGCAGCCAGGCAGACACAGGGAGGTGCAGGCAGCCAGGCAGAGGCATGCAGGCTTCCTGGAGGAGGAAAAGAGGAGGCGGGCATTAGAGCGGATCCTGGTGACCATATTCAGCGGAAAGCTCTCATCACTGACTAAGTCCATTAACCAGCAGAACACACGGAAGATGTTGAGTGTTGCCCATGAAGACAGGAGTGACATGGTATCCAACAGCAAGATCATGGCCAAGTCGCAGAAGAAATTCCTACAGGAATGCAGGGAGAACAGGTAGTGTAAATGCTGCTGAGGGTTCTACATAGCATAACAAAGTATTCTTCCACAGGGACGAGCAGATGAGTCATTATTAGTTCCAGGTAGAATGTTTTGGGACAGAAAATTATCAAATGTTTCTCCTCTAAACTGACTTTAATCCACTTATTGTAATCAAGCATGTAAATTACCAAAAAGAATGTTGTACACTGAAGAAACTTATTTGACTGATTCCATTATTCTTGCAAAGCATTTACGAGGAGACCATAATCTCTCTCTGTGTTTGTACAGGAACCAGTCTATGAAGGATGAGGCCATTACTTCCCGTATAAACAGAAACACTTATTTGGCCACAAAGCAGCTATCTCATCCAAGTCCAGGCCAGAGAGGCCAACCGTAGAGCTGGTTGGAGCAAGATGGAGGTCATGGAACGGGTCACTGTGAATTAGACTACATATCCACTGAACCCTCTTATCCACCTCAGCACTTAAATGCAAGGAATCTTTTACGTCAGCAAGCTGTGTATTTGTTAAACTTTTAATCTTTTGTTTCTGAAACACATAGAAGGAATGTGAAACATGCAGATGGGGGATGAACAACAACAAAAACATTCACAATGAGGTCCATTATATTTATTGTTTGAGGGAAATCATGGCATCTACTCCTGTGAAATACTTGGCCACATTGAGGTATTAAAAAAAGCAAACAGTGTATGCTATGTGTCTCTTTCTGAGATTCAGCACGAATCAAAGTTCTTCCATTTTTATGGTGAATGTTACAGAAAGGCAATGATGGATTAAGAGCTTGATTCAAGGAGGTAGAAAATAACCTATTATTAAACAAGCAGCACTAAAATACAGTTTGAACTAAAGACATTAGAATATTATACACGTCAGTAACTTTAGACAAGGCATACCATTCTTATGCGAACACATAGGACTCTACTTGATACAGACAAAGCCATTGGACAGTTCCTTAATGTTCATAGAGCTACTAACTATTGAATGCCTAGATATAATCTGTATATCTGTGAATTAGTAGATTATTGCACATGTCAGAATACTGACAATCCATTGTTTGTACAATGTAACTGTAAACAAATACTAGAGCTTCTTGAATCCCATATTGCCCCTTTAAGCAGCTTACAAACAAAAGGTGACCTGTAGCGAAAATTTGTGCATTATGATGAAACAGAAGATCATGTAACAATGTGTCACAAAAACAAAACAAATATCTGGAAAACAGTTAAACCCCCAACATTTAAAACAAAAATATCCCACGGATTACATAATTTAGATGGAGTAGAGGGGCAAGTTGTTCCTCAGTGTGTAAAGGGTGGCAAAAACAACAACAACAACAACAACAATTTACAGTATCACTGCTTCCTCCAAGAGCATAGAAGGAAGAGACAGTCTGGTACCATTCTCTCACACACAAGTGCAGTCCATTTCACAGTATGTGTGTGTGGGGGGGGGGCAGGGCAGCCAGGAAGATACCATTCTCTCATAGAAGATACCATTCTCTCATAGTGTGGATGGGGGCTGGGCAGCCAGGAAGATACCATTCTCTCATAGAAGATACCATTCTCTCATAGAAGATACCATTCTCTCATAGAAGATACCATTCTCTCATAGTGTGGACGGGGGATGAGCAGCCGGACTGTCTCTGTTCTCCTCCAGGTAGCGGCTACAGGAGGAGAAGGTGCTGTAGAAGCTGGAGGAGAGGCCGGCGATGTCAGTGGAGATGTAGGGCAGGACTCCTGGGGTGGCCTGGTTGTAGTAGGAGATCTGAGGCAAAATAATTCAGACTTCATTGACATAACAATCAAAGATTGCTAGGGAAATTGCAGCTCACATTTAAAAAAATAGGGACAATTGCACTCAATAACATCCATACACATACTTACAAAGATGTAAAATGTAAAGTAGAAAGATACAATAAACAATATATAGAAAAACGACCTAGGCCAGTCAATAAACACAGATCCAAAGTTTAAAGATCTTGTGTACGGTACACAAGATAGCTCATGCATGTTACTGTACCCTATGTGATAATCTTTGCCAAACCAGCAAGAGGAGAGGCCACTTGTCTCACCTTAGTGACAGTACTGGACTCCTCCCAAATACTGAAGCCAGCGCAAAGCACCTCCCCCCTGGTGTAGTCCTTAGTGGGAGGGTGGGTCGGCAGAGTGACAGAGCGTAGGGCAATCAGATAGGGGTCCCTGAGAGGGACATAAGAGAAGAGATTAAAGAGAGCCATGAGGACATTTCACAATAGTGAAAGTCACTGTGAGATGCAGAGTAGATGCAACAATTGAGGGTGCACAGTTAGGCGTAGTTAGGGAAAGGAACAGAGTAGCATGCTGTGCCATTGAATAGTGTAGTGGATATTATATAATGCCATTAGAGTGCAGTAACAGAGTAAAAAATGAATGCTTGAGAAAGGGTTGACGCCGGTGTTTTACCTGGAGTCACAGGGCTTCCTTCTTGATGCCAGCATAATGAAGTCCTGGCCCTTGCCCCCTTTACTGAAGCACGGCGTGGCGACGCGGTAGATTGTGTCATCCTTATCCACCTGGTTAACCACATCACACTGTCTGCATTGGCCACATAGGAAGAGACGTGGTAGAAAGTGAAAGGTCATCACATATGAAATTGAGTTTTTACTGTACATTCATAAGCTGATAGCAGGCCTATGTAAACAGTTCATGACACAAAGGATACCCAAGGATATGAATGCATGTGAGCTGCATTAGCTCTATATTTTTTTGCTGTTTCAGAATAACAAGAGAGCGATCCAAAACAGACTCAACGGAGCAGAGGAATGTTTCAGTTGTATCCCTCAGGAAATTAAGAAACTATGCTCTTATTTAAGATTAGAGCAGCTTCATAATAGTATAAAGTCTAATCGTTTTATTAGAAGTAGTTGCAGTTGTTTTATTGCTTGTTTGAACACTGGTGCTTATTGCTTGTGTTTCTCTGTAGTGGTGTGGTATGTGGAGGGGGGGGGGTCGTACTCATAATGCCTATCCCACTCATGTCTTCTCTGTAGGTCTGAGAGCAGGTGGAAGACCTGGTCCGCCGGGACGTTCACATGTGTCTCCACCTTAAAACACAATATCTGGTTCTCCTCCAGCGTGTATAGACTGACCTGGGAACAGACCGGTCACAGAAGAGGGGAGGGGAGTTAGGCCAGAGAATGGAATAGAAGATCTTTATGGGTTTACCCAGAGCTTTCTGCAGTATTTACACTGCACACTGTAGACGGCTTAAGAAAAATAAAAAAAGTACAGGATCATTATGGTAACATGCGGGTGCCTGTGTGGTAATCAACACCATGAAGAACATTCATCAGCTTGATAAGAGTATGTTTGTTGCAGAAATCTATAGACCTTTCCTCGTGTTTTTCCATTCCTCTCTTTGGTGGTGGTAGTAATCTCACAATTTAATCTTTAAGGAAGACAGTTGAACTGTTCAATGTAGGCTTTGCACAGCTTAATCAAACCAATGTGATTTTATTTTGAGCACAGTCATGATGACTGTGCATTTTCAGTTACAGCTACAGAAATTGATGATTTAAATGGAGGGTGGGAGGAAGTGAGGATCAACACGTGACAGGGTCTGGTAAAAAAGGCCCGCAAGTAGGGGAAGGTCATTTTTCAGTTTTGACAGATTCACACATACACACATAGATACACACATAGATTCTATGGAATTTCCTGGGTTGGTGTGAACGCGACTGACCAGGGAAATTCGACCAGGCAATGATATTTTCTACAAATATAACTGACCTTATTCTTCTCGGAGCTTAACATCCAGTTGCTTCGAGCAGCCATTATTTTCAGTGCAGACACATTGTTGTAGCTCAGGTACATCTGAAAAAGAGGTTTGAATTTGAAATCTAGAAACTATTTTTGTTTCTAAATAAGTAGCAGCATGATACAAGGAGACAGTAGGCTCTCTACTCATACTAACTACTCTACTCTCATACTAACCCCATAGCAAACCTATCACCTTTTATCTAACAAAGTATTCGTCACTCAATACAGTGAAGTGGAGTCACCTGGTTACTGGGGTCCCAGGGTACAGACAAAGGCACCACCGTTTGCTTGCAGGAAATGATGTACTTCCTGTTCACAGACAAAGCAATAATTGATGATCATTTGGGGTACTGCTAAAACTGCTTTTGTAGTGTTTTTAAATGGTCTAATAGAGAGAGAGAGAGAGAGAGAGAGAGAGAGAGAGTTCTAACTTTCAAACCAGTTTAAGTGCAGGGTTTTTGTTTCAGCCTTGTTTTACAAATAGCACTCACAAGCCAAAAACAAATAAATAAATGTCCTAATTAACCAGATAGGATCACACCTCCCCACTCCCATAAACAAAAGCTTTTTTTTTTTTACTCACAATTTGTGGTTTAACGAGATGAGAAATTGATTAATATTACATCATGAACTATACAGTCTATAATTCAACATTTTATGTAAAGAATTTGCGACAAAAACTCGGTACCATCTCTTGAATGCACCCGTTAAGACAAATACAAAATTGTAGATTATAGAAATAAGGAGAGGGACAGTGGATGACCTCTCTCCTCCCCTCCTCTCCTCTGGTCTCGTCACCTGTCAAGGCGAATCTTTTTTCTAGCAATAGCCTCCTGATAGCGCCTCTTCCCATCCTGAGAGTGAGACAGAAAATAATAATGAGACAGGGTTGACAGGATCATACAGAGAGTTTGAATTTTAAAGTCACATACCATCGCTCACATGCCTCTCAAGACTATCTTCGAGGTCATCTGTAGGACTCACCACAGGTACCGGTCGTAAGTGGGGCAATGTGCGTGGTTTCCTATCGCTGTCTAGAACCTCGAAGGTCATGAAGGCACTGTTGATGTGTCGCAAAGGTTCATCCCCCTTATAGGCCTCTGCACACACACCCACCTCCATGCTGGAACAACAGACACACATGCAAGCAAGCACAGACAGGCTAAGTATAATGTGATCATACAAACATACAGTAGAAGTTTGTCAGGCTAGTTTTGAGTTGCTTGTTCGAGGTCAGTAGTTGACAATATCAATCTGTCAAGCTTGAGTATCTCCCCTGATGTCAGTGACTCACCTGTTCTTAAAGGCATTGTTCACGATGGCTTTCAGCACCAGCCGGTCACCGATGTGAGAAGGGCCCCGGAAGTGAAACATGTCGATGGTCCTCAGAGTGGGGTGAGCGTTACAAAGGCGGCTATAGAACAGAGAGACAACGAGGTGGCAAGGAAAGAGCAAGAGAGTGAGGGGAAAGAGAAACAGGGACATCACATACAGTATTACATCACATTATTCTTGTTCTGTCACAAATGAGAATCCTGTCTGTCCAGTCTAGGAGGACAGGTGGAGGTGCTCACCTCGCTGCAATGGTGGCCACATTCTCCATCCAGGCCATGATCTGACCCCCAAAGGTGCTGACCTGGTGGTTGGCGTGGGGTGGCAGCACCAGCTCCACACTCTCCACCCGTGTCCGCTCGGCTGGCACGGCATCCTGGTACTCTAGGCACTCCCCTATTGACACAGCACATAACACACACACACACACACACACACACATCTATAGTATTGCTGCTACACAAAAGCTTCGGCATGGTTCAGAGCTCCCAATGATTCATATATGGGGGCCCCAACAGCTTTGTCCCTGTTATAATGTTGAAAATATAAGTTCCAACGCTTGTTAGCTGTACCTAGTTGAGCTGTGTAGCTGCTCAGTAGGTCTGTGATGGTCTCGGCATGGATGAGTCTCATCCGCCTCCTTTCGGCTGCAACACTGTACTCCATCTGCTCAATCTGTGTACGCGGGATCACTTGCTTCAGCTGTACCTGCAAAGAAATGCTCGCGCACACACACACACAGACACACACACACACACACACACACCCCCCACACACACACACACACACACACACACACGCGCGCACGCTTGGTTGGAGGGGTGTGTGGTGTTCCATTCAAGCAGGACATACTGTTGTGGTTGATATATCCTAGGATAACAGTGCTGTTGTGGTTGATATATCCTAGGATAATAGAGTGTTGTGGTTGATATATCCTAGGATAATAGAGTTGCTGTGAGCTCGCCTCTCACCTTCCCAGTCTCGGTGCGTCGGGCCACAAAGGTGGCGAAGGCGTGGCACACCTTCCACTGCTGGTCGGTGAAGAGGTCCTCACAGTTGACCAAGATGCCCACCTGAAAGGAGGGCCCACATATCGCCACATCCCCAGGTGAGACCGATGAACGGCCAGCAAGAATGCATGCACAGCTACACTGTTTACAACCCATCAACAGTATTAATCCCATGTAACATTCAGAACACAAACATTTCAAAACGGTGTCCTCCACAAACCTCCATACTGGATGTAAAGGCTCTGTTGACTTTTGCTTTGATGCTGACCACCTGTCCGACCCTGGGTGCAGATGAAGTAAGGCATCTCTTTTTACAATCAACATTGTCCACTGGTTACAGATTTAAATTTCCACCTGGCGACCCGCCGAAGATAGTGCATGTGCTTGTGTTTGTGTGTGTGTTCACCTAAAAACTTGCATGTGTGTGATCAGAGTGTAAAACTGCCGTGTGTGGCCATTAAAAGACCATCAAGGTCCGATTTCTTCTTCTTACAGTGTCAATAGAGTTAGAAGTCAGAGCTCACCTTTCTATGGTTACACAAAACAGTCTACTACTTGCTCTGTGGAAACAGACTTACCCTATAGTGTGCTCAAAGTGAATGTCATCAACAGAAGCGGTGATACAGGAACACCCTGCATGTCTCTCCGCTGTAAGAGGACAGAGGCACATAAATGCAATGAAAACAAACAATCGAATACTGGTAGTGTAGTTGTAGGTCACCCCGTCTCTGAACGGCTATTTTTTTTACACTTGTAGTGATTGATAAATGAATGCAGAGAATCCGTTCATCTCGTTTTCCCAGACTTTTAATCAGTCACTGGCTAAAAAGATCTGTCCCTAAAGAACTGGACCTGGGCACGCCAAGTCTAGAGGAAACACTTTTTAGGGCGACCCTGTAAGGCCCCTAAAACTCAAAGGTCATAGCTCACCAGAGAGGCAGGCTGTGGAGTCCATCCACTTGAGCAGCTGACCTACACTCAGCTCCCCGCAGTGGTTGGAATGGCAGGGCAGCACTATCTGGCTCATCTTCACCTCCGTAGGGTTCCTGTACACCTCACCGCTCTCTAGGATGAAGAGAGGATCTTCCATGGCGTCCTCCTCGTCCCTCCTTTCAGACGCCATGACTCAGGGAACTGGACACGAAGGAAACAGGGAATGATGGCTTTAGTGTGCCCAACACTCATTCAAACAGGTACTCCCTCCCAGTTTCGTTAATCAAGCCCTTTGAACAAATGTATTCATTTCTAAATGCCACGGTCTTGTTATATAATGGCACTCTATTCACAACAATCAATGATGTCTTAAATCCACCATGATGGGGTATGAGGAAAAATAACTGAGAACAAAACAGATTATGTTATTAGAGTCTAAGAGCTATTTAGCTCTCAGCAGTACAATGCTTTGATCTGTCTGAAACAATTCAACTTGAGGGCAAATTAGAGGACCAACACTGATATGTGTGTGAAGGCATGGCAAGGCAGATTTATTTCTATACCACATATTCATACAATCAATTAATAAGTGAAAGATAAAATGAGTCATCTTATAAAATTCAGTCAAATGAAAAGCGAACAAACTAAGTAAGAAGGGATGAAGGACTACTATTTCATATTTTTCAATGAAATAAATAAAAAAGATAACACTCCATCCATTTGATATGACATTCTTATTCGTTTGTATGGGATACTTTTAATAGCAAGCTGAGTAGTCATTTTGGACCAGTGCCATTGGGTCAACAAAAGGGTTGTTGTGCTTGACAAAACAACTGCTCATAGTTGAGAATAATCTGCAGTTCGGTTGTTCGTCTGATTGCTTAAAACAATTTCATTTGTACCTCTAAGAACAGTAAGAACTATTCATATTCATTTAGATAGGACTTACTCCTCTACCTAAACTCTCAAAGCAGGCTATTAACATCAGAATGATTCAGTTGGGACAAACTAAAGTAGGCTATTTTAAATGTGATCACGATCACAACTATTTTAGAAGAAAGCATAATCGTGCGGGACATGTTTAGCTGTCCCGTCAGCTTTCTGCTCACATGGAATGGTCACCTGTCTCTCGTGCTCGCCAGGAACGCAGTGACCTCCACATGACATTTTATGAACTGGTAAATAGATCTATACAAAAACGGGACGGCCAAATTGCCTACTAAATGGTTAGTAGTCTGACAGGGAACGAGACCCTATGTAAACAAACACAAAGCCTTTAAGTCAGTCATCAAAAGAACTTACTTGAGAGAGTAATAACTGCCGCTCTGTCCAGACAGCTTTATGTTTAAAGCCCGAGAAAATCAAATAAGCTTACCCAAAGCGAGTTCTAATGTCGACGGCTCGGTCACATTTGCACGAATGAATTAATAGGCTACGTACAAGAAAACATCGGAAAGGCAGCCGCACGGAAAAGTCTCCACACCTCCCCCTATCCTATCTCAACATGCCCAGTGTTTGAGCACCCTCCGTCGCTGGGGCGGAGGAACGTCTCTTGCTCCGTTATGTTCATGCTAGTGGCTAAACGTCGCGTCTGGCGTGCTCCTAGACTTTTAAGGAGGAACTTTCAGATGAAGAAAGCTGACTAATGAATATTAATCGTAATTTCTTACGGTGGAACTTGGAAGTGGTCCATGATCATTAATTATGGCAATACTTTTTTACGGATTGTGAAGCCTGTAGACCTATTTATGTTATTATAAATAGGTTCTAAATATAAATAGCTTCTACCCCAGGGCCATTCAGGCCCTGAACACAGCAAAGACCTAGGTTCTAGGCCCTGGACAATCTAGACATTTGAGGGCAGCTACTAGATTGAAATCAAGTGTAATACTGAAACACAACTGTGAACATTTCAAACCTGCATTTCAAACCTGCAAACTGCGACACTTTAAATGAATGTGCAATAACACTATGTGCAATATGACAACCCTCGGGTACATAAGGTTCAGAGAATAGGAAATGTTAGGATATGTATAGCATAGCATAGAGTACAGCACAGTGTTTTATTTGTATAGTATAGTATAGTGGATAGTGTACTGTACATAGCCTTTATTTATGTAAACCAGCTATTTTCCCTTCTTGTTTTTAGTTTTCTTTCCTAGCACCAGGGGAGCCCCCCCTCCCAAATGTCGTTGTTTGATACCTGTACTATATCAATGACAATAAAGACCATTCATTCATTCATTCATTATAGACAGCTGAACTATATTTTGCGAGATCACAAGTAGGCTTACTGATGCTACCAACGTGGCTGGATCGATTCGTGTGTGCACTAGAATATAGTCATGTATTATAGTATTACTTACTAAAGACTTTGATCAACTGCATGAGAAGACCTCATTCGCAGTTGATCGTCCATAAAGAGGGAAATGAGCGAGCGCCACACTACATTCGGACGACACTGTCACAATACCAAGGGGTTACATTCTGCGGTCGGTTTCAAGTTCTCCACATAAACAAGGAACAGCCATGCTTTTTTATTGAAGTAGACCTGGGAATAACCATATTCCAGTTAATAGAATAACCTATTCCATCTAGGTCAATCTGATGTGTTATCATTCAACAACAAGATCAACTGGAAATCAAGAGCAGACTCATAAATGATTTGCCTAATTTAGGTCACTGATCAAACCAGTGAAAAGTGAAAGTAAAACGGTGATTTCATTTGTAGATAGGTATAGGTCCTGGAGTGAGAAATATATTAGGCTATCTATGTCCTTGTGGTTTACATTTTTCCCCCAATTGTTTAAATACGTTTCCTGAAATAGCTTTCATCAAATAGCTACCATCAAACTAGTGTTTATAGCCTATGTTGGCTTCATGAGGCCATGTTACATATTCAAATCTATAACATTGTGTAGAAGGGGTTTAGGGGTTTTTTGGTCCCAAAATAGGTTGCAATTTTATGGTACATACAGTACAAAGACGGTTGCCATATTTTAATGCAATACTGTGAATATATCATGTCAATATTGCATTGACACAATCATTGTATGAGAATAGGACACAATGCATATTTGTCTATCCAATGAGCTCCAGTTGGGCTAAACTCACAACCCAGCTTCCCAGAGTCATTGTAGTTGATAATCTTCTGTTCTGAGTTCTGAAAATATACCAAATGTTACCTATTTTGACAAAGCTCTGTAAGTGCACTGATAAGTAAAATGAAAAACATTACAATAATGTTGTATACTAATATAAACATTACAGTAATAAAATGTTAAGACTGTTTTTCTGGGGATGTAATGATGAAATCAGTGCACAAATACAAAAATGAATTAATGGTCTTTATTGTCATTGCTATAGTACAGGTACCAAACAACG
The DNA here is from genome assembly GCF_963989245.1 of Nansenia antarctica. Classification (NCBI taxonomy): domain Eukaryota; kingdom Metazoa; phylum Chordata; class Actinopteri; order Argentiniformes; family Microstomatidae; genus Nansenia; species Nansenia antarctica. The sequence goes on along the minus strand of NC_137674.1, from coordinate 95,865,044 downwards.
AAATTTGGGAGGGGTGGCTCCCCTGGTGCTAGGAAAGAAAAAAAGAAAAGAAAAAAAAAGAAGGGAAAGGAGCTGGTTTACATAAATAAAGGCTATGTACACTATCCACTATACTATACTGTACAGATAAAACACTGTGCTGTACTCTATGCTATGCTATACCTATTCTAACATTTCCTATTTCTCTGCAACCTTATGTACCCTAGGGTTGTCATATTGCACATAGTGTTATTGCACATTCATTTAAAGTGTCGCAGTTTGCAGGCTTGAAATGTACACATTTGTGCCTCAGCACTACACCTGATTTTTTTCAATCTAGCAGCTGCCATCAATCCGTCCAGACTGTCCAGGGCCCAGAACCTAGGTCTTTGCTGTGTTCAGGGCCTGGATGGCCCTGGGGTAGAAGCTGAGCTTCAGTCTGTTTGTCCTTGCGGCCATGGTCCTGTACCGCCTGTTCGAGGGCAGCCGGGCAAAGTGTTCGTACCCAGGGTGGGATGGGTCTCTGGAGATCTTGGAGGCCTTCCTGAGGCAGCGTGTGTTGTACAGCTCTTCCAGAGAGGGGAGGGGGGCGCCGGTGATCTTCTGGGCTGTTCTCACGACTCTCTGTAGCGCATTTCTCTCTGCGGCTGTGCAGCTGGAGAACCAGTTGCAGATGCAGTAGGTGAGGATGCTCTCCACTGCGCAGCGGTAGAAGGCCACCAGTATCTCCTGCTTGTTGTGGTCCTTCCTGAGGACTCTCAGGAAGAAGAGCCGCTGTTGTGCCTTCTTGATGATGGCTGCTGTGTTGTTCTTCCAGGACAGGTCATCCTGTATGTGCACCCCCAGGAATCGGAGGGTTGAGACTCTCTCCACGCTCTCTCCGTCGATGAGCAGGGGCTGGACCTCAGATTTTTTCCTCCTGAAGTCCACGATGATTTCCTGGGTCTTTGACTGGTTCAGCAGCAGGTTGTTAACCTTGCACAGCTTGCTCAGCTGCTCTACCTCATCCCTGTACGCCGCCTCATCCCCCCCCGAGATGCAGCCCACCACGGTGGTGTCGTCTGCAAACGTTACGATGGAGTTGCTGGGGTGGACGGGGGTGAAGTCGTAGGTGTAGAGGTTGTAGAGGATGGGGCTTAGCACGCAGCCCTGGGGGGACCCAGTGCTGAGTCTGAGGGCTGTGGAGTGTGGAGGTGTGGGAGCCCACCCGCACCCTCTGGGGGCGGTCGGACAGGAAGTCCTTGATCCATGCACATATAGAGTGTGATAGTCCCAGGTCTAGTAGTTTGGTCACTAGCCTGTCTGGAAGGATGGTGTTGAAGGCAGAGCTGAAGTCCACAAAGAGCAGTCTCGCGTAGCTGTTTCCCCTCTCCAGGTGGGATAGAGTGAGTAAAAAGGTTCTCCCTGTTCTCCTTTCCCCCAACATAGTAGAGGTCATCTGAGGCCTCTGTTATGCTCTGATACATGGTTGAAGTATTTTTCCAATTGAGCAGGTAGAAGTGAATGAGACCAATTGATAATGAGTGTGTGGCATTTTGAAGGCCAGTGTTTTCCAGGTGAACAAAGTGTGATCAATTATGCGATTTGTGCTTTAGAGTTTTGCAAAAAGTAAGTAAGTGAGTAAAAACAATGGAGATGGTCTGGAGTGTTGTTCTTGATTACATGCGCTTCAGGTTTTCAGACTTGTGTGCACAGTTCCATTTCTTGTGAGTCTACAATGAAGAAAAACTGTAATTGCAACCATCGGAAGTCGTGCTACACTGTTGCAGGAAACTGTCTCAGCCAGGAGTAGTAGGCGTGCCTGTCTCTTGTTTACTGTCTCAGCTGTGAGAGCAGTCGGCGCTTTTGAGGAACCCTGGGGGGTATTCCATCAACGTTGCTAAAGGAAAATATAGGCTTATTTCGTTAAGTCTCGCGAGACTCTTAAAAAGATCCAGGCATATCTTGATAGATCTCGCGAGACTCAAAATAAGCCTAGATTTTCCTTTAGCGACGTTGATGGAATACCCCCCTGAAAACCGAAGTCATCATACAAACAACCAATAAGATGTGCACTTTTCTTAAAGGGGGGTGGGGCGCTGCACCTAATGAGAATTATTTCATGTCAAATATTAGAGATGGAAACAGGTGAAGAGCCTTTATAGTAAGAGAAGCTATAGGAAAATGTTCCAAAAATATATTTTCGAGTTAATGTATCCCTGTTCCTCGAAGCCCTTTATGCACAGGCCACTGCATGAATCATGATATCTAAAAAGCTGTAAGCAACGGCTGATAAATAAAAAAATAAATCAAATATATATAATTAAATGAGAGGTCTGTCTGTGTCATTTATGTCAGAACAATTGTATTGGTTATGTCTTCGTATATGTGTTGCATTGAGTTGACATTAAAAAAATACATTAATTCGAGATATGTAAAGTAGATACTTTAACCGCCTCCCATTGGAAACGAAAGAAGCATGACATAACTTAGGGGCAGAACCTAATTAAATTACTGCACGCTCGTTGGCGAGAGTAGATGTCAATCATATGAGTCCTATCCCCCTCCCCCTTGACCAGGCTTGGTTGAGGAGTGCGGTTGGAGTCTACGAGGGTCGCGGCCGTGGCTGACTGATGGTCTGACAGATGAAATAGCGAAAATAAGAGAAAGAAGGCGGGCGTCCTCCCTCACAAAACCATGTTTCCTAAAGGCAAAGGGACCCCCGTGCCGTCGGATGGCCAAGCAAGAGAAAAGTCAGTTTTAAAACCTAATTTATTATCTGTTGCAAGTCCCCCTGGCTTTTCTGTGCCTCGCTGGACAGCCACAATATCCAGCAGAAGAAGCGAATGTCCTCCTACCGCGGATGGAATTGAATGAACCGCCTTGTCTGTCTGCTCGCCATTCCTCCTCTGTATCCTGCCTCTGGCTTTATTCTCTCGTCTCGCTTTGCATGGGTGATATGCATGTTTTGTAGTATATCTCTTTTTTTAAATTTTGGTTATGTTTAAGATTGTATTAAGTTAAACGGAGTAAAGAATAACAACAACGCCTGGTTTGGCTAGCTACATTGTTGCGTTTAGATACATTTCTTTCTCGCCGTATCAGTTGATAGCTACTTTGTTCCAGTCGCTTACGAGGGCCATCTCTCTCTCTCACCCTCAATTCTCCATTCGTAACTGCGCGTTTTCTTCGTTCTGCGATGTTTTTGTGTGTGAATTTAATCGTTTGACATGTTGGCAACGCAAACCATTGTCCAAAAGGCCTGTGGAGCCAGGATCCAACGACTGAATGGCTTTGCTCTTTAATACACTGCTATTCGTACTGCTCAATACAAACAGCACCGAGACACCATTAATCATTGTAATGTTATGTATCTCCCACTTCTAATGGACTATACAATGAATACACCCTTATGTAAAACAATATTGAAATAATTGTGATGTTTATTGTCCCCCTGCCTCCCCAGGTTAGCTTTATATGTCTATGAATATTTGTTACACATAGGAGCACAGAAGTCAGCACAGACCTTTTTATCAGAGGTAAGTCTGCCTGCTTACAACATTTCTAGGCTATACGTTTACTACAGTTTCAACATACCTTGACTTTTGAAATGAACTTCACTGTTTTTCATGATGTATCTTACCATTTGCACAGTCTCAGCTTGTCATGATTGTTTCTCTCAATTCACCCCTCTGTAGATCCGATGGGAGAAGAACATCACACTCGGTGAACCCCCTGGATTCCTACATTCTTGGTGGTGGTAAGTGTCCAGTACACAAGAGATATTTTGTATTTTGGGGGGGGGGGGGGGGTTGTTTGTAACACTTCACATTATGTTGCACCCTATTGTATTAACATGATGGGCTATTGTCATTAGATCATTACATAGCATATGCCTTTGAGCAGTTCATATGATTACACTGATGGAATATCACGTTCTATTCCTTCATGACCCATCTTGTGTTCCCACAGTGTGTTTTGGGACCTGTACTGTGCTGCGCCAGAGAGGAGAGAGTCATGTGACCACTCCAGTGAAGCTAAAGCCTTCCATGATTATGTGAGTATTGCTCCTCATGAGAACTATTTTATCTGTGTCTGAGACAGGTCAAAAGAAACTATCCACATGTGCATTCACCATCTTCTCTAGAAGAGACGAGGAGAACATCTTCAATGCGGATTTACAGCATGTGTGTAGAAAGTCACTTTCTGATAGCGAGATGTTGCTGGTGTAGTTGCAGATGACTGCACTACATTTTGACATCATTAATCTTCCCTGTTCTCTCTATTAACATTTATACTTTTTTTTTTAATCAGAATGTTGTAAAGTTTTGACGCCTTTGATAGTTTGGAGACTTGGTTTTCTGCCTTTTTTCATCTCTGGGTCTTTCTTATTCATGTTTTGTTCTCTGGCTTGCAGATGTGGCTGGTTTGTTTTATTGCTGCTTCTCTCTTCTCTGAGCTGTGTATAAACAGTTTTAGGGCTGTGTGTGCGTGTGCATGTGCGTGTGTGTGTGTGTGCGTGTGCGTGTATTTGAGTGTGTTGTTTCAGGGATGTCTATAGAGTGTGTTGTTTCAGGGATGTCTATAGAGTGTGTCAGGGTTCTCTCAGCATCCTAGTGGTCCATCCAGCTGTCATCTTTCCCTGTCTTTGGCCCAGATGACACTCAGAATAGGAGCTTTAGGGCTTCTGGTAAAATGGTGCTGACGTCAGCATGTCCTGAGTCAGACCTGTCGATGTGCGCTCCTGAGCCCCTCGATGCTCCAGCACCCTGCCTCACCCCCTTGAAGGAAAACTGACTTTGTTGTGGCTTGTCAATATAGAGCAATGTTAATGAGACTATTTTATTTTTTAGGAGAATGCTTTCAACCTCAGAGACTGTCTCTGTCGTGTGCACAGGTTGCAATGTTTTCTGCAGCATGCTTGTTTGAAATGCTCCTCTGAGACTCAATAGAACCTTTAGGGCTCTGGTTTCGTACAGACAATTTTTCCAGATAGATGCACAGTTGGGTGGTTTATTAGAATACTTGGCTCTTGCGTATCAACCATTTGCATGGTGTATGTGTGGTGTTTGCATGTTCAAGACAATAATAATAACATATTCTGTACTTGAAGAAATTATATCCTGCACTTGCTTTGACACGCAGATGAAAAAACATCACATTCTAATAACATAGTGTGCAACCCCAGTAGTATAGTGAAGTGGCTTTAGTCTCCTTCCCGTATCACAGATCTGATGAGACAGGATAGGTAAAAGTATCATGGCCGAAGCCCATCCAGGGATTTGCTTTCCTTGTTCCAGTGTTGTCAGATCAGTGCCTATGAAGGAAAGGAGACGAGGAGAGCAAAGGAAGCCACTCTTTCAGACTGTTGATTAACAGCCATTGTGTGGTTGGAAGCATATCCCCAGGAAGGGGTTAAAACGGTGATGTATGTTGGCCTTGCTCTTGGCAGATAGGGTTGTCACAGCAACAGCCCTCCTGATCAGGCAGGTGACCTGGGAGCCAGAAGGAGACACAGAGCCAGCTCTACCATTTGACGGGGGCCATAACCCTCCTGATTCCGGTTAACAAAAGAATAATCACAATGTCTTAATCAGTATGGGTTTATTGTTATTGCACAGGTTATTATTGCTATGAATTGTCTTAAATGCACGAGCAGCTTTCTATCGATGTTTTCCCACAAGGCTTTCATGCAGTTGTTTTTGCATGTTCTCGTTGCGAGTCGCTTTGGATAAAAGTCCACAATTTTAAAATGTAAATTAAGGGTACTTAATTTTTGTTTATTGGTTAGCGACACCAGGGATTATCCTCAACGGCTAACTCCATGTTTAGCAGTTTGTGAGCCTGTAACCATTGAAACCATTTTCATGATCAAGCAAAAGAAGGAACCGTGAACAATTGGTCAAGGTACTGTGGTTATCGTTCTGGCTCACTAAGCCTTATACATCTTATTGTGGCCCTGCTTAGCACTTAGCGCTGGTTTTCATTGTCTTCATTTGTGGATACTACAGTGGGGTCAGGGTTTTGCCTTTGTTTGTGTGGGCCTAGGCCTCTGTTCTCTCTGCGCTCTGTACATGGACAGTGTGCTCCCAGGGCCCTGTCTTTGTCTCTGTGGGGGAGGTGGCTGCTCGTAAAGCCCTGGTGTATTCACACTGTGTCTGAGGGACGCTCCCTCAGGGCCCCGTCGCCATGGCGTCAGCCTGTGATTGATGGCTGTCAGGGGGCTGAGGGACAGATTGGAAGGGGAGGGGAGTGGCATATGTCCGGCAACCAGGGAGGAGCTGAGGGAATAGAGAGCATAGATCGGGAGGGGGGGGGGGGGGGAAGGAGAGGAGAGGGAGAGTGGTAGAGGAGTGATTGGGAAGGCTCTTCTCTGGATCCCTCTGCTAGACCTTTCACCAGAGGGGTGAACGCAAAGCCATTTTTATCATGTGGATGGATGGTTGAACATTTACTAACTTTAGGGAGGCTTTCTTTACATCGGTTCAAGTGTAATAACTCTGACAGTTACGTCAGTTCATGAACAGTCAGTGTTGTGTGGTCTCTGGCCCACCCTCCCCCTCTCTCTCTCTCTCTCTCTCTGTCTTTCTCTCATTCTCTTTTTTTGTTTTTGTGGACACAACCATATCCACTTAACCATATTCTATTTTCTATTGTATTTTAAACTGGATTTTACCCTGTAATCCAGTGGATTTGTCAATTATAGACACATTCACAAACAAATTATGTTTTAAATTGATCTGAGTAAAGATCTCACTTGCCCTCATCAGTCCTGATGTTTCAAATTGCCCATTTGAGTAAATTCCTACACCTACTCGATGTCCTTCTGTTGAACATCACAAGAGTGTGCTGCTCTCTGGGAATCACTGGCATAGTAGAGCAGGGTCAGAGTGCAAACACACACACACACACACACACACACACACACACACACACACGCTCACTCACTGAAGCAGGGGGCTGGTCGGGTCTGTCATAAATAAACCCCCCCCAGGGGAGATGGAGAGGTAGGCCCCTCTCAAGAGCCCCCCCAGAACCCCAGGCAGCCTCTGTGACATCTGCCCTCCTGTACCAAAGCATCTGCGAGACCTGGCCCTTTCCCACACCAAAGCACTGAGCCATTCAGACAGTTCAGCAGGCACAGCAGTGGCCTTTCGCTGGAGATGATAAGCATCAGATGTAGCAAGCCCGGAGACCTGCCATGCATGGAAATTGGTATCAGAGTACATGAATCGAAGCATTGTAATATTGAGCATTCAATGCTGAAGTTGTGGTGATTTTTCATATTTGGTAGAATTGTTATGGGACATATTCAACAATGCTGAATATTTTTCAGAGGTGTCTGATGTTGTCTGCTGAGAGGGTTTGCCCAGTTTGAGTGACCCTTTATCTGGTCTTATAAGCCTCCACAACACAGTTTAAGCCCACGAATGCCTGGAACAACACTTATTTTTAACGCTTTGGAATAAACCTTATCTCACCTCCATGCATATCAGTGACTACTGACACTCTCCTATGATAACGGCAATGCATGCCTGAGTCCTAGATATTCTCTGAACTGTTGTGGCTCTATGTGTTCCAGTAATGGAGGATCTGTGGCATGGCGGGGTCCCTCCGGCCTCACGTCTCTCCCTGTTGTGGTATTTCACAGTGGGCCTGCAGCACCATGCTGCTGGGACATAATTAGGGAGGGTGCAGTCGATACCTGTGTGTGTGTGTGTGGAGGGCTACTTCAAACCCTGTTCTTCTACTTGGCATCTTCTGAGTCGTTTGTCATTCTGTATATGATCTGAAACCATATACTTCCACCACTGTAGACATTAGAGCGGCTCAAATCCTCCTACTAAAGGGAAAAAAACATTCAATTATGGCCGTGTGACCAAAGCAAATGGCACATTAGTGAATTACGGCTGCGGTTTCAACAGGAAATTGCCCAGCGAGATCCTGCTGTGTCTAAGCACTTTAGAGTGAATCACTGAATCCCACACATTCTTATCAAATCTACTGGATCCTGGATCAGCATGTGCTATTAAATTCCACTTCAGTCCAGCTCTGTTATTATATATTATCTCAATTCTGAACACAGTGTATAATATCTGAACATGACATTTGAACATAAATAAAATAAATTCATATTATATTATGGTCCTTTTCTTAAAAGAATATAACTTTAGCTGTAGCTTCAGATCTATCTGTAGAAACAGTCCCTGTCAGCATCTAAAATGTATGAATATTTATAATATTTGGACAGCATTCGTTTTCATTTAGGCTTTCTTAGGGTGCCTTCGTAAATACGCTCTGGGAATCTGCTCAGTTTTTAACGTCCTAGAGCATTCTGAAATCAGTTAATTACGAACGGTTAGTTAAAAGTCTTTACAAACTAACTGTAAACATGGCAGACACCAACAATAACATTACCATCATTTCAACAAGTTTACGTTATCGTGTTAACATTAACGTTGACGTTAGCTAGCTTTCTGTTGCTAACTTTAGTGATGTTGACAGTAGATACTCGTTAAGTAACGTTGACATTTTCATCTTTTAAAATTAATTCAAATGAACGTTGTTTCATCCCATGTATAAACATGATTATTACCTGTTTTGTTACACGTAGATGTGTTTTGAATAATATTCTCTACCAATCAAGCCGCAACCATAACATTTTGCAACAACTTGCTCCGACATTTTTAGATTGGAGGCGGGGTGCGTGTCCATATATGTGTGTGTGAGTCCTTGGGAAGGAAGTCCATATATAGGTGTGAGTCACATATAGGAAGTCCGTGTCCGCAGAGTGTCATCGCGATAACACAGCAGGTTGAGATGACCTCAACAACAGGTGTCCATGGGGGAGGGGGGTAGAGCGCGTTCTTCGCATCTGAGACTTGAAACTTATTTTGGGGGAGTTTTCTGCAGACGGCCTTGGTGTCCCGGAATGAAGATTGGATGTTTGGGTTAGCGAGGGAAACAGATTATTCCGTGCTATTCTATGCTGGCTCTTAACCTGGCTTCTTACAAAGCAGTTAATTTCGCCAAAAAGTTTTCCATCTTACGATTTAGTTCAAATATCATACCAGTCTGAGTACTCACTGCTTTGCCCATCTCGTTGAACATGACGGGCAACTTAAGGGTTGTTTGGGTAGCAGCCGTCTTTCCAATTTTCCGATAGACCAGGGCAATGCACAATCCGATTAGCAGGTGTCCTGTTATCATAAATCCAAAAAGGTACATGTCTTCGACGTCCTCTAGTGAGAGAATTGCCAGGCACACAACCCTCCACTTCTCCCACGAGTCCATCATGTAGCCCGCGGCGAAGGTACCATCTGAGCAAGTAGGCTCCCCCGGGCCTGAGTTTCTTGTAGAAAATGTTTCGTCAATTGCGTTGAGAGACCAGCTTATCAATTCCATGTTTTTACCTCAGATAGTAAAAAAAAAAAGACAAAGAAGGGCTCCGAGGCAGACGAGACAAGACAGTGTGGGACAGTGTGGGAGGGAGAGAGAGGAGGATGCGACCGCCTTCGTTGACAGCAGAGAAGAAGGAAAAAAAAAGTGTGTGCTCCCAGAGCACAGAGCTCTGAATTTTCGAACAGGGACACCCTCACTTGCAATTACAATTTTATCGATAGCTACAAGTAGCAATGTTGTCATTTTTCTTTGTGAAATGAAGCCACACTATGGACTGTTTCTTCCTAGATTAGGGTTTGGACTCCTTGTTGCAAGTTTCACAGTTTGACGTCATCATGACGCACACGTTTTTGCGACACGCAATTGTCAGCGCATGTGCAAAACATGCCGGCATCGAAAAGAGGAATCGATAACCTCTGAGACATACGATTTTGATGCATCTAACAATTTGTTATCGGTTTTCAACTGGAACCGTTTCTTGATTCCCATCCCTATTCACAATACAAACTCAATATATCAATACTCTTAAGCCTGGTACACACATAAAGATAATCTGGTCGATTTTGGCCTGTTTTCCCCCCTTCCGACCAAGGACTGCAAACGCCTGATTATCGGATGGCTCTAAAGATTATCCTACAAGATTATCCTGTGGTGTGAGGTGTGTTAAGAGTCAATTTCTCCCGACAATCTGCTCGGAAAATGGTCGGGGCCGACGATCGTAAATATATATTTTTTTTTTATATAAATTTGTTTTTTCAGATTTTATCCCTTTTTCACCCAATTTGGTAGCCAATTTAACCCAACTTAGCATCCAATTATCCCCTGCCTATTGCATAGGATCCGCCGCACGACCCCGTGGCCGGCAGTCCCAGAAGAGGCCGCCAGGCAGACTAGGCTGACTGGCTCCTCGAGCCCAGTACCGTTATTCCGGCGCCCAGGGGGCGGTGTTGCGCGACGGATCCTAGTCCAGAAATACTCCTATACCGCCCTCGGAAGCGGCCGGCCAATATGCCGCTTCCCGTGTGCCTCGGCCATATCTGGATCTGGCGAGCCGGGATACGAACCCCGGCCCCGGTGGGCAGCATGCACTAGTGGCCAGTGCGTAGACCGCTACACCACCGCGGGGCCGACGATCGTAAATATTAAACGTGTTCAATATTTACAATCGAAAGTCTTCTTGTCTGTGGTCAAAACTGACAACTCCCGAGTCCGATTGTGACGTGGAATGGAATGTAGCCAATCAAGAAGCGAGCTGACTGACGCGTCTTCTTCTTTTCGTTCTTCTGCACTTTTTTCCCCTGTAGCACATGGCTGCCTCTACAGGTCAGTCAGGGTACTACTACCCTGATCACACGAGATTTCTGGCTTGGGGGACGAGACTCCAGACTTCTGTCGGAGGACAGATCTTTATGAATGTGGTCGTATATCGGAGCACACCACACACAATATGTTCAAAACTGTTCAATACAGGGCGCTTAGGTGGCGTAGCGGCTTAAGCGCTGACCATGTAACCGCAGGGTCCCCGGTTCGATTCCGGCCGGGGACATCCTGCATGTCATCCCTCCTCTCTCTCTCACCCCATCCTTCCTGTCTAAATCTTCACTGTAACTGTCAATAAAAATAAAATAAAAATATGAGTGGGACTGCCCCACTCAGAAAAAAAACAGAAAACTGTTCAATACATGATTTTTTATCTTCATGTGTGGGGTCGCTCTCAGATAAAAAAAAATCTGTTAAGATTTACAAAATCTTTGTGTGCACCAGGCTTTAGTATTGATCTGGTAGAGTGCCATCTTCCTGTATTTAACTAATACTATTTTTTCCCCCCCAGAGTGCAGCTGCAGCCCCCAGTCCGGTGATGGGGGGGATGCCCCCGGGGGATGGGATGCCAGGAGGACCTATGCCAGGAGGACCTATGCCAGGAGGACCTATGCCCCCAGGCTTCTTTCAGGTCAGTCTGCCTCTCATTCTGAGTCGATGCAACTCTTGAGACCTGCGAGCGAAAAACCAGATCTTCATCGAAACCTCCCATCGGCATCAATGCATGATTTATGTGGAAGTCACTGTTGCATACGCATTTCTCATGAGTTTTGCTTTATGTTTATTAGTTTCACTAGCTGTGCAACTTGCTCTGCTCTTCTTCTGTCTCTCTCCTGTCCTGCCATCTAGCTGCACTGCTTTCCACATTTCTAGCCGCCTGCCCTGCTAGGCTCTGTTAAAGGGATGTGTTTCTATGCTGGGGGCTGTGTCTTGTGCTGCTCTGCTCTGCTCTGCTCTGCTCTGCTCTGCTCTGCCCTGCTCTGCTCTGCTCTGCTCTGCTCTGCCCTGCTCTGCTCTGCTCTGCTCTGCTCTGCTCTGCTCTGCTCTGCTCTGCTCTGCTCTGCTCTGCTCTGCCCTGCTCTGCTCTGCCCTGCTCTGCTCTGCCCTGCTCTGCTCTGCTCTGCTCTGCTCTGCTGTGCCTCCCGGGTTGTGTATCTGCTCTGAGACTGTTGTTGTTGGCATCATAGTAATCCACTGTGTGCCCACTCCAATGTATTGTAGGGAAACAGAGAGGCAAGGTTGGGCCTGCCTTTAATGGGGAAATCGAAAGGTGCACCACCTAACGTAAATCAATACCTCCTGAGAGTAAACTCTTGGCAGCTGTGTTAGGGTTTTACTCGAAGAGGTGACATAAAGTGTTATCCTGTGGTCTTCAGCCCTCTGGCAAAAACCATGATGCACTTTGGATTTACCAACGGTTTCTTTATGATGGCACAGGCAATGCCCTATAATAATGCAAAAATCTAAAATGTAAGTGTGCTTTCAATTGCGCCTACAGTAGAGAAGCTATCCTAAGTAGCCCAGTCATTTGGTGTGTGTGTTTGTCACAGACATACAGACCCCCTCCACACAACCCCCCACACACTAGTTTTATCAGAGTAATTTGAGTGGTCTCAATTAGCCGGGCTTTTATCAGCAGCATGAGCTCCACATTGATGGTGTTTTGGGATATTGTAAAGCTAATTGCATGGAGCTTAATTGATGCTGAGGTAATTGGAGGGGGAAATTACTAGTGATGACAGGCTGGATGCTTGCTGCCTGGTGTTCTGACTAACTCGCACTAGAGCACACTTCCTCTGTTTTTCTTTCCCCCCCCCCCCTCTCTCTTTCACATTGCATCTGGAATTAGTAGATGAACCATCCCCCTCTTTCTTAAGCCCAACCTTTAGCACACCACTCTACCCTGCACCTTCAAACTATCCTCTACTTTGCAGTAACTCACCTTTCTCTCCCTCACCCCCACCCTCCTCTCTCTCTCTGTCACTGTCCCCCACTCTCTCTCTCCTTCTCTGCCACGCCACAGGGTCCTCCTGGTCCCCAGGGCTCTCCTCACCCTCAGCCTCCCCCTCCTAACAGTATGATGGGACCCCACAGTCAGGTAAAGAGGTCTCTCTCCCTGCGCTCTTCGTTTCTCTGTCTGCTGTCACATTGGGGTAAACACGCTAATTTCTTGTCGCAATGTCTCTACGCTTCATGCTTTCGCATACGTCTTTCAGCTTGGCGCTTTTTGCCGGTTTGAACAATCAATCACACTGGGTGTTAGGGTTCTGGGTTCTATTATGGTTGTTTTTCTTGAAATGTACTCAACTGCCACTTATTTGGTAAACATAAATATATATAGGTGGTGCATTAGTCCATTTATTTGCTATTGTGTTGTAATCAATTGGTCTTTGTCATACCTTTTTTAGTCTTTCATGTCACCACGCTTCGCCGGAGGGCCACGAGGTCCCCCCATCAGGATGGGTAACCAGGTAAACAAACAAACATAACACAAACCATAAACAAACCATCCTCCACTGTAATCACTACTGGTTAGAACCACTACGCCACTCTCTCCAATTCCACTGCTGTAGAACCTCTTCTCTGTGAAGCTGATTTTAATGTCCACCCCCCTCCCCCAACCCCCCCTCATTCTCTCTCTCTCTTCCCCTCCCCCTCCTGTGTTCTTTGTAGCCCCCAGGCGGTGGCCCTGGACCCCATCCCATGCTGGCTAACATGGACCACGTACGAGCACAAGGTAGGAGTTCAACACTGCTGTACAGACTCAAATACCTCTCAAGAGATGAAAGACACAGTCATACAGACAACCTCCTTTGCTTGACTGAATCCACCTGCAAGATGAGAGAAGAGGAATGTTTGTGAAGAGTGTGGCTGGTATTGAAAAGGGATTACTCTGAATGTTCCCTCTGCTTTTGTTAACCTCCAGGCCATCCTAACTTGGGACCAATGCAGAGAATGAGTGGCCCTCGAGGCATGGGTCCTATGGGGCCTGGACCCCAGGTAGGCTAAGCTCTCTCAACAGAGTCAGAAACGTCACATGTGCTGTGTTATGTGCTGTGTTATGCCAGACAAGTGGTGATACTCTATAATCACACTCCTATCATTGCAGAACTTTGGCGGTGGGATGCGGCCTCCACACAACTCCATGGGACCCGGCATGCCAGGAGTGAATTTGTGAGCATGTGTGAACGTGTGTGAACGTGTGTGAGCTTGTGTGAGCGTGTGTGAGCGTGTGTGAGCGTGTGTGTTTCTGTGAGCGTGTGTGAGCGTGTGTGAGCGTGTGTGTACGTGTGTGAGCGTGTGTGCGTGCGTGAGCGTGTGTGTGTGATATACTCTGCTTTTTCTCAAGAAACATGAATACTGTATAAACAATGATGTTGCATAGTGGTCCAGCATTTTCTGATTTCACCCATTTTCAGTGAAATTAAGGCCTCTGGCTGTTTATGTTGTCAGTGTTTACTTTGTTATTAAACCAGGGTTTGTCTTCCTGTAATGTAGGGGCCCAGGTGCTGGCCGGCCATGGCCCAATCCCAACAATGCCAACTCGGTGAGTAATTTTTTCCACACACATTCTCTCTCTCTCTCTCTCTCTCTCTCTCTCTCTCTCTCTCTCTCTCTCTCTCTCTCTCTCTCTCTCTCTCTCTCTCTCTCTCTCTCTCTCTCACAGTGAGACACTCTCACTCTCACTCACTCACTCACTCACTCACTTACAGTGATGGTTCAGATTGCAGCAGAGTCTGTCCTCAGTAAGGGCTCGGGAGGTCTGATACATTAAAAATGTTCTCTAGTCTGGGATATGATGCAATTTTAGTATTATGTATCCAAGTTTCCATGAAAGGTAGACACTGGTGATGATGTTAGCAAGATGGTGAATGATGATGTTTGGAGAGATGAACATGGATTATATTCCCTATTTCTGGTCTGTGATGTTTTTGCTTCGTATTTCAGATGCCTTACTCATCACCCTCTCCTGGTGCATATGGGGTAAGACACTCCCCTAAACCCCCAGTGTTTGCATTCTGGTCATAGACATAGAAACATTGTTTCATTATCATCTCTCTGGGCCATGTATCGTTTGGGTATATTCTGAACTGCTTTGGATACATTGCTGGTAAAGTGATTGTCTTGGATGTTAATATTCTGTCTGTGTGTGTTTCTGCCACTCCAAAAGGGGGGATCTGGAGGTGGGGGGCCCCCTGGAACACCCATCATGCCCAGCCCTGCAGGTAGGTGCCCCCCACATCTTCACTCAAGGGAAATGCCTCACGTTGGAAAGACGTGGCTTGTACATGAGTCATCACAATAATGATTCAATGATGCCATTCGCTTATTTGGCTGTTCTATGACATGAACTAAGCTAAACAAACCCTATTTTTCCCCCTCCTTTCAGACTCTAACAACTCTGGCGACAACCTCTATACCATGATCAACACTGGACCTGGAAACCGGACAAATGTGAGTCCAGTCCCCCTCCTCAATCTATCCGCTCCTTACTTACAGTGTTTCTCCTTGGTCCAGTCCAGTGTGACTGCTCTAGCCTGTGTGTTGATGTGGTTGGTAAGAGCCACTCCAGTGTGCCTGCTCTAGCAGTGATGTGGTTGGTAAGAGCCACTCCAGTGTGCCTGCTCTAGCAGTGATGTGGTTGGTAAGAGCCACTCCAGTGTGCCTGCTCTAGCAGTGATGTGGTTGGTAAGAGCCACTCCAGTGTGCCTGCTCTAGCAGTGATGTGGTTGGTAAGGTCCCTGGTTGTGTCTCCTGTGCAGTTCCCCATGGGGCCTGGCTCTGACGGCCCGCTGGGAGCCATGGCGGGGATGGAACCACACCACATGAACGGGTCGCTAGGTAACGTTGTCCGCCGCTGATGCTAAACACAGCCTGAACACATAGAATCTCACTGCCCACAAAATGGAGTCAAAACTGAAACTTGACTGGTGGTAAATTGTTTCCAACCTACTATTAACCACATGGTTTCATGGTTTGTAAATGTTATTTCTTGGGATTTTTTTTCTTTCGTTCTTTAATAGGTTCTGGTGACATGGATGGAATGAACAAGGTATATATAATACAATGACCATGTTATTTAACGTTATAACAAACTATTTGAATTCTAACTATTTGAACCCTCAAAAAAGCGGGACATTCTGGCAGTTAATCTGAATATATCCATTCTTGACAGAATTCTCCAAACAATTTAAGTGGCATTAGCAATCCTCCTGGAACCCCGAGGGATGACGGCGAGATGGGCGGGAACTTCCTCCACTCCTTTCAGAGTGAGAACGTAAGTATAGCCTGCCTCCCCTGAAGCGCTTCTCCACCTGGTCCTCATCTGTGAGGCTACTGTGTTGACCGTAAGGAAGCTTTGATCCAAGTCAAAGGTCCACAGGACCGTGTTGACACTGGAGGCTTGGGAAACCACAGTGACAGCATCAGGACTCACAATATGGGTGCTGGGTAGTTGCCAAGTAACAGCTGTAGCTGAAGTGAGGAAGTGCATTTCCTATTTACAATTGTGTGTGCGTGTGTACGTGTACGTGTGTGTGTACATTGCATACTTTGACATTCCAGTGGATTTGATCCTTCTTCCCTCTGTGCCCCCTCAGTATTCCCCCACCATGACGATGAGTGTGTGACCCCCCTTCATTCTCCACCAATCAGAGGATCTGAGCTCACACCAGGACATGGCCAAAACACATCAGCACAGAACCAGGGACAGGTGCCATTTTGGTTCCATGCTACTCCAGAATGCTGATAAGAATTCCAAAATGGCTGGCAACTACTGCTCCTCGCTGAAAAATGAAGGACAATTCTTCATTCACAAACCCCAAGTGTGACAAAACCAGCTACTGAAACAATGCATACATGACACGTTTTTTTTAGTTCTTTGCAGAGAAGATTTTTTTCCCCAAAGGAAATTGTTAAAGTTGACCTCTTATGCTTTTATTATTGCTTTTCGTGGTGCAGAAAAATGTTTCAGCTTTCACCACTTTAACACTGGAAAGTGTGCATATGCATTGTGAACTAGGAAACAAAAAGAGTTTTCCCATATTTCGCTTTTTAGCTACAGTACATGTATATGTCACAAAAGTCAGAAAACACAGGAAACACACTCAGAATCTGCCTTTAACTCTGTGACCACTCCATTGACTTTCTTTGCCACGATGTTCTACCTGCCCGCCCCACTATTTAGCCACGTTTTAAGGGGGGAAAATTATGAAAGAATTAGGCCTTTGTAAGAAGCCCTTTCACAGTTTCTAAAGTGCTCAGTGGGTTTTTTAAATGTACAATTTGATCCGATTTGATGCTTTCACAGAATGACATATATTAAGGAAGATGTTTGTGGGTTCCATTTTTATTTAGGAGAGCACTCATATATTCTGCACTGGTTATGTTGCTTTTATTTAAAACAGTCGGACTGCTGCGGTGTCACAGTGAAAATGTGACATCGCCATAACAACTGAGTGCATGAATGCAGAGATCTGTGTACAACATACTACCTAGCGCTGCTCCTCTCTGTGAACACCTGCTTTAAAGACGTGTGGTGTGTAACCTCTTACCCTGCTTGTGCTTAACAACACCGTGTGCCCATCCTCTCCATCGTTGTAGGTGTCTCTGTGCTTCCTTATTGGCTCATCGTTAATGAGAGGAAAAAGAAAGAGTTGCCCATTGTAACCTAGCTCTGATATGCATATTGGTCATTCATATTTTCGTCGTATTTTTTATTTTATTTGTCCTTTTGCTCCCCTATTGCTCTGTTTTTTTTATATTTTGATACAAGATTTGACTACGTATATTGCCCCCAGTTATTGAGCGGTTAGTCAAAGCTTTTAAACTGATTCTAGTAGGCATTATTATAAACTTAGTGGCAGTCTTGTAAATGTGTTGAGAACTTTGTTTCATTTTTCTGTGAACATTAAGCATTATACACCTCTGTCCTATGTTGCCTTTATTTGCTGATTTTTATTTTTTATTTTTTTTCAAATTGAGGAAAAAGATTGCTTGTTAATATAATTTTACAATAACTTAACAACTTGTCCTTGGTTTTTATTGTTTCCTGTTTCGTTAAACTCACACTCACATGCCTTCATCCATTCAGTGCCACCTAACCTCCTCACTGATGTTGAAAGCAGAAAAGGAAGTGTCAGAGAAAACACCAATACTACAGATTTATACCACACAAGTTCACTTTATCTCACAAGGTACACAACACATTGCTGTATTTATCACCCCTGAGAAAAGTATGTTTCACACACATACTGGACCATTGTGATGACCTCTAGTCCTTTGAATCTCTGCCTCAATTCCTGCTTTACCTTTTGATATATTAGTCCATTGCATTCATCAGGCGCTTTGTTGATCCAGCTTCACTCATAGTACACAGCGTACACATTAGTTGTGCAGAACAGCTCCCTGTTCTGGTAAGTGTGAGAGACACAGGTGTCGGTGTGGGGGTCCCACAGACAGCGGCTGGCAAGCAGTATCCCCCCACTCCCCTGTTGCCCCACCTGCCCCAGTGTCACTGTGCATACCAGCCTGTAGCGATCATGGCACACCGTCTTCACCAAGCTCCTGACCTCCTCACTCAGCGCTGTGACCAGAGAGCCACAGCAGGGGGCGCTGTAGCCAACACCCTCCAGCCGTGACGACAGGAAGTCCTGCAGCATGCGAGAGGCCAGGGCACAGGGGAACCTCTCTGTGGGCCGGGCCGACCCTGCAGGGACCTGGGACGGAGGAGATATAGGGTGCATCTCAATTGACCTGGATTGGCTTCCTTTCTCTCCTCTCCTTCACCTGCACTGATTTGAAAGCCCTAGAATTTGGAATTTTCTTTTGCCTATTCTGTTCTTTCAAATGACTGCCTTTTAGAGTGAAGGAGACGGAGGGAAGACCTCATGATAGACTATTGAGATGCAAGAGTGGCAGAGGTTGGTTTAGACTACTGTCAAGATAAGGGCAGCTCAGTTCCACAGTAATATATGTATGTGTGTATACCACCATATGAATGTGTCTTTGGGGGACTTTCTTAGACCTGTTCATTCACTATAACAATAGGTTTCCTTGGCGGGGCCTTCCTCGCTGCAAGTTTCAGTGCTGCACGTTGCTGAGAACACAAACAATTGATGTTAAGCAGAGGGAAGCAGTATGAAAATAGCTATGGCCTGCTTAACTTCACTATCTTTCATTTAATCAGAATTAACAACTTCCATCCATATCAGTATATTGTGATACTAAACAGTCAGATGTAAGACAATGCAAGGAGCCTCACCCTGAGCCCCTTAGAGAACTTCTGGGCAGCCATGAGCCCCTTCAGGCTAAAGAGCCCCATGGTCTGGGTCTGTGTGTGAGTCTGAGTCTGGGTCTGTGTGTGAGTCTGAGCCTGGCTCTGTGCAGGCCTGCTGGACAATCTGCGGAGCAACCCAGGGGCTCCTACTGACACCTGGACATGACACACATCAGATCATCATCTTGTGATTCTCAGAAATCACATTTACTTAGCAAAGTCTATGATTTTAGGCATCTTGAATATAGTGAATGCACACACTTACTTACTCATACGTATGTACGCAAGCATACGCACACACACACACACACACACACACACACGCACACACACACACACACACACACACACACACACACACACACACAGGTATCGACTGCACCCTCCCTAATTATGTCCCATGCATAATGCACTTTGGATAAATTACATCATTTTTCTCAATTACATCATTTTAAAAAGCAGCCAGACTTATGTACATTTACACAATGACTGGTGGTGTTTGCTGGTCATGTGTGGGGTCCTGTACCTCCTTCACTGCTTTGTTGCTGTTCTCCTGGATCTCTCTCACTGAAGCCTTGCTACCTCGCTTCACCTCTCTGGATTTCTCCATCGCTAAACAGAAAGTACAATAAGTATTGGAAAATAAAGACTAATAAACTAAATAAATACACTAATATACTATACATATAAATAGAACATTTGTCTTCATTATTTTCTGAACGGAACACCAATGAAAACATATATAATCCTGAACAATTTGAAGCTGTAATTGTGTAACGATTTACATTGATGTTACTGACTATTGACTATATGATTTTGATCCTTGATTTTACTACGCAAAATAACTATGCAAATAGCATGTGACAGAATTGAACTCACCTGCTAGAGAAAGTAGTTTACTTGGGTTTTGCTGTGAGGTCTCTTACCTGTGATGGTTGCGTCCACTGTGTTGGTGTGAGGGCAGGAGCAGTTGGTTATAGTCTCACTGACCAAGTACCTCCCCCTGCTTGTGATGCTTCTCTGTGGGTTGCCAATGCTACTCAGCCCACCTGACCTCCTGGCCCTGCCAAGCCCTGTCATTGTAACAGCCGTATTTCAAAGCAAACCAATATAAGGTTCTGTATGCACTCTGCACACTGGCCAAATCCATCAATCACAGGCTGAGTTCCAATTCAAAATATCACCTGCTTTCCTCAGCTGTTGTCAACTGTATGGATTTGAAATGTATGGAATCGGTGTGAGAAGAAGGGCTTGTGTCAATAGCTGCACATCCCCCTCTGGTGGTGGACCATGTGGAGAGGGAACCATCTTTCAGGTGTGGAAGTGAACAGGGCAGAAGAAAGGGGAAGAGATTTTGGATTAGAATTGAGCCAGAGGTTCATACTGTACTACCCACAGAGGAAACGTTTGACACACATTTAGCATGTTGGCTCCTGCCACACAATGGGACACAGGCCTGGGCTGCACTAGTGAGTCTGGACCACGACTCTCCAGAGACTGCTCTTCACATGATGTGGCCTGACTGGGGGACGTGCCAAACAATCCTCTCTCTCATGGGCTCGGCCCCTTACCGTTTGTTTAAAAAGTTGCATCAACAACACCATGCATTTTTTCCCCACTGTATCCTAGTGATTGACATATAACTCTGTCGGTTTTGAAGTCTATTTGATTTTAGTTGCAGAGTACTTTTTTATTGGTTTATTCAAGTTTTACAAGCTGAGCCTTTACAAGATGATTGACTTATCTACATATAACATGTCTAGGCCAACATTACTACTTTATTTTACTACTGTATCTGTTCATTTTATGTGGTATTCTCTTCTTACTGCTAGGGTCTTGCTGGTAGCCTACTTGTTGTCATGTAACAATTACCTCAGCAATTACCACAGCTGCAATGTCCACATACAACTGATTGCTTCATAAACATGAATATTCATATCAGACAAAACAAATGACACAAATATGCTATGAATGTTTCTTTCATTCTGCATGGAGCCTACTTTAAATTCATCAAATTACATTAGCCAGAGGTCTACACTGTAATCATCATGTAAAAAGCAGTTGCATGCAAAATTCATAGACAATAAGCGTAGTAGTTACACAAGGATACCAAATCACTGTAAACCCATTATATTATGTAAAATACAACATAAAACATATACCAACTAGAATATACATTATACATACATAATATATATTATTTCCCACTGTAATACAACTGCCATCACTTTATCACCTTATTCTACTACTTTTTATTTATTACCTTACGTTGATTTTGTATTCTGCTGCTATTGCTGCTATTCTTGATTTTGTATTTTGCAGCAATGCCAATGTCGAAGAACCTGGACCTAAGATCTTTACTCTGTGTACCCATACATTAGATGTAATAAAAGCAATTCTGATTCTGATCTGATCTCCCTTTTCATACACCTCTTTATCGATAGTTGAAAATAGTTTTCAAACTCAACCTTTCAATTGGAGAAATAGTGATATTATTTGGTTTAATGAAGTTATGTAATGGATTCATACAGTATCAGCTTAATCATGAATATTCATGACAACCCCATATCCCAGGCTCAAATCAGCCCCAAGTCTCACTCCCACCCATGCACTTCTTGAGATCAGAGGTTTGCACAGCTGTAAGTCATGATGTGGTATTAAATTCACCCTGCCACCTTGCTTTACACCTATATCAGGGTTCGAGTTATAAGCTGAGCTTTGTGGGGGTCTCCAAAATAACAGTGCGAAATGTTCTCATGCACACTCGCGAATCATGCCCACACAGCGTTGGGACTTACAAGTTTTAATTAGCCATAGGCTACTTGTTGTGAAGGCCCACAGTTTAGTGCCAGTTTTAGTTTCCCCAAACCAGCCCTATTTTGCCCCTGGTATTTCTTTATTATTTTCTATACAATTCATATACGTTTCGTGAAGTGTATGTATTATTCTTGTAATGTTTATGCATATGTTTGATGACGTAGTATATCCGGGGTGTGTCCGTGACCCGGATGCTACGTTCGGTGGTGTATATATAAGAAACGGAAGTAGTCCGCGAGTCAGTGTGTGATGAGCAGCAGAACGAGAGAGACCCAACGAGAGAGAGAGTAACGCGAAGTCAATGTAAGATGGCGGATTCAGTACCACGCACACCGTGCAGAAGCTGAGGACGCCAGGAAAGCGATTATTGAGTGTACCACTGTAGCCCGTTTAGTTGTGTTCCCGTTGGACCGCCTTGCCAGCAGCCGGCTGTTCAACGTTGGACCAAGCGAGACGCCAGCTGGACATAATCGTCGCCTCCACGAGCGGACTGCGACCGAACACTGACTCCAGCGGAGCTTCGACGCGGACCACCGGACCTGGGCCCTTCACCTCGTGGTGGACCACGAAGACGGCCCTTTCCCTCCGCGTTGCTACGTCACCCTCCCCCTTTCGTCGGCTAACTTCATCGACGCACATGCCATTCAACCAGGCCTCAACGCGCACCACCGCCCTGGACTATAAGCCTGTTCAGGCCAGAGACTATCAGTGAGTGATTGAGTGTGTGTGTGGCCGGCCGGGAGGGAATGTATATGGGGATGTATACAACCGTCATGTATAATAAATGTGTTGTTCATATGTGATACCGTTACCGTGTGTTAGTTGTTTGTAAGGCTAATGCTAATGCTAGTTCCAATGCTAAATGCTAATGCTAATTACAAGGCTAATGCTAATGCTAGTTCCCATGCTAATGCTAACTATAGTAACTGCTAGTCTACCGGTTTGCTGGCGCCCCCTGCCTGTATCCTCCTACACTGCCTATTTAGCTCCATTAGTTAGATAACCAGCCCCTTCCTAAATTATAGTCCTTTTCAGCTACTCCCTGGTTACAATTGGTCCTTCGAGCCGGATTGGTAGTGTAGTGATAGCATGGCTGAGCGCAGCCAACCAGACCAGACAGTTACCCCCCCTTCTCCGCCCCCTGAGCCAGAGCCACGACCACAGAGAGTCCCGCGGTTGCCTCCGAGGTTACAGGAGTATGAGCTTGAGCTCGAAAGCTCACTGAGTGGTAGCGAGGAGCGCACTCCACGGGATACAGTGGTCGGAGAGGCCGAGGTGTCCGCCGGCGCGCGGGTGGCTAGCACTGAGACAGCCCTCAAAGAGCACCAGCCTGAGGATGAGATGGCAGAACCGCAGGGTTTTGCCGTGGAAACGGAAGAGCAGGAAGGAGAGGCCCGGTCCGACAGCGCCTGCGGGCGGAAGAGGGAGGGCCTCAGCCTTAACGATCTGCCTCCCAGTACGGCGCGCTCGAGACCTAGCTCCTGCCGCTCAGTGGCTTCCTCCCGGTCCAGGGTTTCCGTGGGCAGTTCTGCCTCTGGGGCGGATAGCCTGCACTCCAGAGGGAGTAGTGCCGCGCTGTCAGAATATATGCGCCAACAGGCCGAGATGGCGTTAGAGCGGGAGCGCCAACAGGCCGAGATGGCGTTAGAGAGGGAACGCATCAATTTCGAGCGCGAGCGCCTCCAGATGGAGGCGGCGGGGAGACAGCGCCAGGAGGCGCTAGAACGCGAGCGCCTCCAGATGGAGGCGGCGGGGAGACAGCGCCAGGAGGCGCTAGAACGTGAACGCCTCCAGATGGGGGCGGCGGAGAGACAGCGCCAGGAGGCGCTAGAACGTGAACGCTTCCAGATGGAGCGCGACCGCCTCCAGATGGAGGGGGCGGAACGCGCGGCGGAGAGACAGATGGAGGGGGCGGAACGCGCGGCGGAGAGGCAGATGGCGAGAGAGCAACTGCACGCCGAGAAGATGGAGGAAATGATGCAGACCATGCGCGACGTGTGCATCAGCAGAACTCCGTCGGCCCGTAGCTCCAGAGCATCATCCGCACGGCCCTCTCGAGTGCCATCTCCTGAACCCCCCGCCGATGGCTCCATGACCCCCGCCATGACTGTCCAACTACAGGCCCAGCTGACCACCTGGAAGGAAGAGGACCAGGGACCCGACCGCTACGCGGCCCAGAGGGAGCCAGCGTCGCTGCCCGGGAGGGGAGCCATCCCCCAAGAGCGTAGCACTCCCCTAGGTCCTCCAGTGCACCAAAATGCATGCAGGCCGGACACCCAGACCGTCACTCCAGCCCCGATGATCCACTACAGGATGTTCCCCCAGGTGGAGGGACCCAAGTTCCCCTTCTTCAAGGACGAGGACAGGAGCCAGTATGTGGAGCTACGCATCTGCCTAGACACGCTCTTGGACAACTCCTGCTCAGAGTCCTACAAATATGCGATTCTCCTTCAGCATGTGAGGAACCCCAGAGCCCACAACATGGTACTGGCCCATGCCTCCGCACCGACACCTTACACCAGAGCGCTCGCTGACTTGGATGCCCGCTACGGTCGTCCCTGGAACCACGCCCTTGCTGAACTGCAAGCCCTCGAACAGCAGGCCCCCATCAAGGATGACCGGGCGCTGGATGACTTCGCGCTCCGCGTGCACACCTTGGTTGGGATGCTGAAGACGCAGGGCCCAGCTGGCGCCAGCGAGATCAACAGCACCTCCAACGTAGAGCGGCTGCTCCGCAAGATCCCACGCTTCCGGCAGGAGAGGTTCCGGCGACAGCAGCGCGTTCGTAACCCCGGGAAGTTGGGTCTGAGCATGGCTGCCTTCGCGGAGTTCCTACTGGAGGAAGTGCATGACACCAACGTAGACGCCATGGGTTACGCTGAGCCGAAGAAGGAGAGGGAGAAGGGAGACCGCTGGGACCGGCCGAGCTCGAACAGAGGACGCCCAGTAGGAGTGCTGCACACGGAGGAGGAGCCTCGGAGAGAGAGGAAAGCCCGACCTGAGGGAAAGGATTCCTCTCAACCCCCTCAAAAGGGACGGAGAGGTCCACCGCCATGTCCGTACTGCACCAGCGAGCACTGGTTCAATGAGTGCAGTGACTTCAACAACCTGAGTACCGAGGACAAGCAGAGGTGGCTCGAGGAGAACCAGAGGTGCTGGAACTGTGGGCGCGACCATCTGGCTAAGAACTGCACCTTGAGGAGGAAGTGCAATCGCTGTGAGGAGGTCCACCTCAACATTCTACACGAGGTCTCCCTCGCCAGGTCCACGGAGGGCACCAGAAGCCCTAGGTCCGGTCGCGCACCGGAAGAGGAAACCCCTGTCTACTACCTAGACTCGCCACAGAGCAGCGGCTCCAAGGTTCTACTGAAGGTGGTGAAGGTCCGACTTCACCACAACAACGCTGTGTACGACACGTACGCCGTTCTAGACGACGGGTCGGAACGGACCATCCTTCTCCAGGGGGCAGTGCGCCAGTTGGGGCTCCAAGGGACTGCGGAGAAGCTGACTCTGCGCACGATACGTCGCGACCTTAAAGAGGTCACCGGGGCGAGAATCAACTTCTCTATCTCCCCGGCGGGGCGGCCGTCGGATAGACATCGGCTTCAGAATGTCTTCACCGCCGACCAGCTAGCGCTCTCCCGCTACGACTACCCCCTGGAGAGGTTACGCGCAAGATATCCCCACCTACGGCGAGTAGACCTACACCCGATAGAAGGAGCGGAGCCAACCCTTCTCATCGGCTCGGACAACGCTGACCTGATCGTGTCGCTCCGTCCTCCGCTGAGAGGACCACGAGGCTGCCCGATGGCTGTTAAGACTGCGCTTGGGTGGGCCCTCCAAGGCGCTACCGAGGGGAGAGATAGAGACGGGAGAGCTACGTCATCCCTCCATGTCCGAACCGAAGAAGCAAACCAACCAACCGGACCGCCTGGAGTGGAATCTATTGCTGCCAGTGCACCTGGAACAGCTAGTACCACAAATGGTTCACCACAGGATGACCAACCAAAGAAGAAGTCTCTGTGGACAGAGCATAAGTCTCTGGATGGGAAGCCTTACTACTACAACTCCCAGACTAAGGAGTCCCGGTGGTGGCGCTACCGTGCCATGGCGGCAACAGCTGTTGCCGAGGAACACCTGCAGGTGGCCATGCACCCTCACGTGGCCGAGGTCAGCATTGACGCACCCGTCAACTCCGTCGAGTACACGTCAGCCATGGAAGTCTCAGCCAGTATTGTAGACGCCTCCAAGGAGGAAAGGCCGGAGTTGGCGAAGAAAACGTACAAGTGGAACCCAAAAGAGGAGGCCAAGCAGGCCTTCAAAGAGCTTCTGCAGGAGAATGGTGGTTCATCCAACGCGTCATGGGAGCAAACCATGAGAATGATCATCAACGACCCACGCTACAGCGCCCTGCCCAAGCTGAGGGAGAAGAAGCAAGCGTTTAAGGCCTACCAGGCTAAGAAGGAGAAGGAACAAGCCAAGCAGCTCAGGAAGAGGAACTGGGAGGCGCTGAAGAGCATTCTGGACAACATGGCCAACGTCACCTACCGCACCACCTGGTCCGAGGCCCAGCAGTACCTGCTGGACAACCCCACCTTCGCTGAGTACGAGGAGCTGGAGAACATGGACCAGGAAGACGCTCTGATCTGCTTCGAGGAGCACATCCGCGCCCTGGAGAAGGAGGAGAAGCAGAAGACTCTGCTGAGGGAGAGAGACCACTTGTCCGAAGGTGCCGTGGTACTGGTGATCGACCAGTCCCTTCCACGCGCCGCCTGGCAGACAGGCAGAGTGACCAAGGTCCTATCACCTCATACCTCACGCTGCTAGAGCAGCCTAGCCAGTGTGCCTTCTTTAGTTAACTGAAACCGAGGGTTTCATGGGGCGGCTGTTGTGAAGGCCCACAGTTTAGTGCCAGTTTTAGTTTCCCCAAACCAGCCCTATTTTGCCCCTGGTATTTCTTTATTATTTTCTATACAATTCATATACGTTTCGTGAAGTGTATGTATTATTCTTGTAATGTTTATGCATATGTTTGATGACGTAGTATATCCGGGGTGTGTCCGTGACCCGGATGCTACGTTCGGTGGTGTATATATAAGAAACGGAAGTAGTCCGCGAGTCAGTGTGTGATGAGCAGCAGAACGAGAGAGACCCAACGAGAGAGAGAGTAACGCGAAGTCAATGTAAGATGGCGGATTCAGTACCACGCACACCGTGCAGAAGCTGAGGACGCCAGGAAAGCGATTATTGAGTGTACCACTGTAGCCCGTTTAGTTGTGTTCCCGTTGGACCGCCTTGCCAGCAGCCGGCTGTTCAACGTTGGACCAAGCGAGACGCCAGCTGGACATAATCGTCGCCTCCACGAGCGGACTGCGACCGAACACTGACTCCAGCGGAGCTTCGACGCGGACCACCGGACCTGGGCCCTTCACCTCGTGGTGGACCACGAAGACGGCCCTTTCCCTCCGCGTTGCTACGTCACCCTCCCCCTTTCGTCGGCTAACTTCATCGACGCACATGCCATTCAACCAGGCCTCAACGCGCACCACCGCCCTGGACTATAAGCCTGTTCAGGCCAGAGACTATCAGTGAGTGATTGAGTGTGTGTGTGGCCGGCCGGGAGGGAATGTATATGGG
This sequence comes from Nansenia antarctica, assembly GCF_963989245.1. NCBI lineage: Eukaryota > Metazoa > Chordata > Actinopteri > Argentiniformes > Microstomatidae > Nansenia > Nansenia antarctica. The sequence goes on along the minus strand of NC_137674.1, from coordinate 95,837,632 downwards.
GATGTATACAACCGTCATGTATAATAAATGTGTTGTTCATATGTGATACCGTTACCGTGTGTTAGTTGTTTGTAAGGCTAATGCTAATGCTAGTTCCAATGCTAAATGCTAATGCTAATTACAAGGCTAATGCTAATGCTAGTTCCCATGCTAATGCTAACTATAGTAACTGCTAGTCTACCGGTTTGCTGGCGCCCCCTGCCTGTATCCTCCTACACTGCCTATTTAGCTCCATTAGTTAGATAACCAGCCCCTTCCTAAATTATACAGTCCTTTTCAGCTACTCCCTGGTTACACTACTCATTTCACCACATCAACACCACCACATGAAACAACAGCTATAAGCGACCCTCTGAGCAATAGACGTCTTTTCAACCTCGCGTCTACGCTTGGCCATCATATATAAACCAGCTATATTACGGCTATATTTTCTACTTATCTTAAATGCATGAAAACCGTTATTAAACCCCTCTAAACTGTCAGAATACGTCCCAGACGTCATGTAGTATGAGATTCATATAGTCTAGCATAGTTATCCTAGCAGAAGTGGTGGTTTAAATTGCGTCTATACGTCGCTGTCCTTTAACCCAGATAAATGCGGTCTGTGTCTAAACCTGTTTTAGTCTAGCAGCACGTTGAGTTTAAATTAATACCCTAAACGCCTGTAGATTGTCAAAATATGTACCAGACCGTCATTTAGTCTGAGATTCCATGTAGTCTAGCATAGTTATTCATGCAGAAGAGGTGGTTTAAATTGCGTCTATACATCGCTGTCCTTTAACCCAGATAAATGCGGTCTGTGTCTAAACCGGTTTTAGTCTAGCAGCACGTTGAGTTTAAATGAATACCCTAAACGCCTGTAGATTGTCAAAATATGTACCAGACCGTCATTTAGTCTGAGATTCCATGTAGTCTAGCATAGTTATTCATGCAGAAGAGGTGGTTTAAATTGCGTCTATACATCGCTGTCCTTTAACCCAGCTAAATGCGGTCTGTGTCTAAACATATTTTCTACTTATCTTAAATGCATTAAAATTCAGTAGGCTGTTACAGGTCAAAACAACTAGACCAATACTAAACTAAAGAACAACCAAAAAAACATATTTTCCCCCAAAATAAAATGTGACAACAATCAATTTCATTAATGGGAGACCCTAAAGATGAGAAAAATCATTGTTGTCATTTGTTCTACCTCGGGTACCTTTGCAGCTTCACGGTTCACCCAATGAACAACCTGCATCATCTAATCAAATCAAATGCCGCTTGGAGCCATGCGTTATGCAACACGATTGGCTGTTTCATATGGAAGTCCCACCCATTTCAGATGTTCTGTCTATTTCATTGGTTGTTCGGCGAGACGTTTAAATTCAAAAATCGACCGGTCGAGTTGAGCAGAGAGACAAGGGCAGACAGTTTGAAGAAGTGAAGTGCGCGAGGAGTTGGTTACCTGGTTACCGAAAGAGAAATAATTATATAGACTCGACAGTTGAATTTCAGGTAGGTGGTGAAAATGTGATTATCCAGCGCTGACTATCTACCTACGTGGTAGACTAACTGTTTATAGCAAGCGCTCGTTTGTTAGATACGTTTTTGTGCAACTGACTAGTGTTTATGTTCTCCGCACACGCTAGACAAGGTAGAACGGGCCCCAGGCAGAACGGGCGGTGCTGGCTACAGAAAGAATAACCCAACCTAAATGTTGTCTCCCTAACTGTTAATAAATACTATTATGTTGTATGTAATGTTCCTATTTCATTGTTAATATTTAATATTTAATATTCTTATTTCCTTATTTATATTTCGTATTTACTATTTCCCTAAATAAATACATGTTCCTATTCATATTTCCTTGTCATAATTTACTTATTACTCATGAAAATTGTATTTGTCTACTTATACTAAGTGTTTAAACGTCTAGGCTATAACAAAGCTAAATTGATGTGAAATTGGAAATTGAAACGTCTGTTTAAACTGCATTTCAACAGCTATATATAGTCTGCCGTTGAAATGCCTATAGAAACAGTCGTTTCAATTTCACCTCCATTAGGCTTTGTTTTAGCCTAGACGTTTAAACACCGGTGTTTCAATGTCTAGGTTATAATTAAGCTAAATTTAGGATAAATTGGAAATTGAAACAACGTCTATGTTAAGACGTTGAAATACCGTTGAAATATAGACGTTGTTTCCCTTTCTATGTTTCAACGGCATTTCAACGTCTAAACATTCTAAACGTTTTTTACATTTCCAATTTGGCCTATATTTAGCCTCGATTTGGCCTAGACGTCTACGGGCCATTTAGACGTTGTTTAGACGTCTAATCAACGTAAAATTGCTCACTGGGATTAATCTCCTGTGAATGACAGTAGGCCTTTGACTGCCTGCACTTTACCACCAAGACACTATGGGGCGCAGTAGAATATTGTGCAACAGCAGAATATGATCGTTAAGAAAGCATTCAGCAGCTAGCTATCATGCCGCCCCAAAAAAGCCCACTGCTGCCGACCGAGTCGACAAGCCTGGAAAGTTTCGGGTTTTCATCCAAGAAACCAAACTTGAATTCAGCTGCACCTGTTATGACACCCAACGTTGAAACTGTTGAAATAGCAGAGCTCAAACAAATCCAAGTGCTTCCGAAGAAACATAATATAACATAAGCTTGGATGAGATAAGATGATGATGAGGCTAACAACAAGAGGCTAACAACATCAAACCAACAAATATAAACTCAACAATTAGAATGTATATTTTAGCTACATTAACCTTATTGTAACATGTAAATACTGATACTCACGGACAAATCTATCCCACGTTTTCAAACTGCCACAATGTAAAGTGCGTTCGTAAATTTGCTCTGAGAACGCCGGAGCGCACACTGGGTCAACGTCATAAAGGGACCAAGTCATTTGATTGGACAAGAGGCATTCCATGAGAGCTGATCAGATTCCAAAGCGATTTTACGAACGCAGCCAATGCAAACTGTAAATAGAGCATCTAGGTTGCTAGGCAACGAACGGGGAGGGGGGCGGGGCGCTCTCTGATTGGTCCGTAGATGCACAGCCCGGCGTGCATTTTTCGAATGTTTTCGAGTGTTCATATTTGTCACGTATTAGTAGGATTCTGTCTAGATTTTATGTAACGTTTTTTTTTTCTTCTTTCGGTTGACTTCAAGGATCTGGAGAAACGATGGAGGACCAGCTGAATAGATTCGAGAAGCTGTCAGCAGAGCCTCCTCTCCGAGTAGCAGGTACCGGCCACCGCAGCGTGGCAGACAACACCAACCTGTACGTGTTCGGACTCGGGTACAACCCCGACTACGACGAGTTCAGGGAGCTGTGGAGGTACCACTTCGCCACGAGCACCTGGCAACAGATCCGCACAGAGGGCTCCATGCCCATGGAGCTGGCCTCCATGTCAGCCGTTCTGCACGGCAACAACCTGTTCGTATTCGAAGGCACCGGGATCGGTGCGAACGACGTCCACGTCTGCAACATCAAGTACAAGCGGTGGTCGCTGCTCAACTGCCGAGGGGAGAAGCCCGACAGAATATACGGACAGGCCATGGTCATCGTTAACGGCTTCCTGTATGTGTTTGGAGGAACCCCAGGGCACAACTACAGCACAGACCTGCACAGGCTGGACCTGACCACCAAGGAGTGGATCCACCTCAAGCCCAACAACCCCCTGGACGACCTGCCGGGGGGACGGTACAGGTACGATATAGCGCACGACGGACAGAGGATCTACATCCTGGGAGGGCAGACCTCCTGGACGTCCTACCCTCTGGACAAGATTCACGCCTACAATCTGGAGACCAACTCGTGGGAAAAGATCGCCACCAAGCCTGATGATCAAATAGGGTACCCGGCTCCTAGGAGAGGTCACAGCTGTGTGCAGATGAGAAACGACGTGTTCCTGTGCGGCGGGTACAACGGGAGGCGGATCCTGGCGGACCTGTGGAAGATGAACCTGCAGACGTTCCAGTGGACCAGACTGCCGGCGGTGATGCCGGAGCCCACCTACTTCCACCGTGCTGCCGTCACCCCGGCTGGCTGCATGTACATCCACGGTGGCGTGGTGAACAACATCCACGAGAGCAATCGGACCGGCTCATTGTTTAAGATCTGGCTGGCCGTGCCCAGCCTGCTGGAGCTGTGCTGGGAGCGGCTGCTGAAGGCCTCACACCCCCACCTGGCCCGGCTCTCCACCGTGCAGCTGCTCAACCTCGGCCTCACACAGGAACTCATAGAGCGCTTGAAATAGGGGAACGGACGGACGGACGGACAGGGAGGGAGGGAGGGAGGGACGGGATGGGAGGAGAGGAGAGGAGAGGAGAGGAGAGGTTGGGAGGAGAGGGAGGGAGGGACGGACAGAGAGACGGACGGGATGGGAGGAGAGGGAGGGAGGGACGGACAGAGAGACGGACGGGATGGGAGGAGAGGTTGGAGGGAGAGGAGAGGAGAGGAGTGGAGAGGAGAGGAGAGGAGTGGAGAGGAGAGGAGAGGAGAGGTTGGAGGGAGAGGAGAGGAGAGGAGAGAGGAGAGGAGAGGAGAGGAGAGGTTGGAGGGAGAGCAAAGGATTTCTTTTGAAGAACAGAAGTGTTCTTCTGCCAATCTGCCTACGTAGCCCCGCCTTAAAACCAAAAACAATGGGATGCCTTTTTTCCCCTTTTGTGTTTGTGTTTTGCACTTCTGATGATGATGATGATGATGATATTTTTATTGAGAAAAAAAACAAGTGGAATGTTTCATTGATTCCGGTCATTAGCGGTTTATCTTTTATCGTTCAAAAAAACGTTCGGGTTAAAATGTCAGAGGTTTTAATTGTATGTTAGCTTATCGGTGTGGAGAGCAGACACATGCTAGTTATGATCTTTAAAAAGCACTTCAGTTGAATGTAATTCTGCATCACACTCCTCATGTCCGCGTTACACTAATAAACTTTGTTAGACGTACACGCTGGTGTCTCCATCCTGTCAAACAAAGACCAGAGAGGTGAGCAACACACCTTTCAGAACAGTTATCAGTCACTTTATTTCTTCTCCGTGTGCTTGCAGTAGTCATTTGTAAAAAAACAAATCATCCATCACTGTGAATATGGTGCTCCTTAAAATTACTTTAAAAATGCTTTTATTCAAATAAAACCTATGCTGATTCTGTTCAATCCTTTACTCCCTTTAAAGATGAATTACAGTTTTTTACGATTGCTAACTCACCATGTTCAATACTGAAACCACAGTTTCACAACTCTTCATACAGTCTGCATTCGTAACACTCATGTTGGCCAATGACTTCATTCATGTCTCAAAAGAAGCTCGTTCAACCACACACTGTCAACAATGTTCACTCAGAAGCATACACTGTCATTCATAACATTCTGACTTACAAAATACTAACAACAGGGAGCATTACATAGTTTGAATGATTTTCACAAGAATGAATATTTCATTATAAAAATTTGATTTATAGTAATCATAGACAGAATAGTTGACTGTAAAACTGTAAAGTATTAGGCAACAAGAATGAATCAGAAACGCCACAATTTAAATCTATCCGATATTCTATCTTTTGCTTCTATCCTTTATATTCTATGTTTTATCCTTTTTTTTCAGTAACTTTGCAGAAAGTAAGTTACGGTACGGTACATTTACTTCAAAGTACACTATATTTACTTGTGTAAAATGAAAAGTGAAAAATAAAGTGGAAGATGCAAAGTTCAAATAAAAAAGAAAAACAGAAACTCTAGGGCTACAATACAATAGCAATCACACCAAAAATGTCTCACTCGTCACGGGTATCTCGGCCAATCATTTTGATGTTTTTGCTATACAGTCCATTCACTTTCCCCCGTTAGCACGACACATTGTCCACATCTCCATTTCCAGTGACATCGCACCTGACATAAATAATCATGTATGCTCGTCCATGAATTGTGCTTTGATCTAATGTTATGCTACTACGGGAATCAAGTGATTTGACATTAGAAATTAATTAGTTTAATCTCTTGTGCAATGTGCTACAATCTGGGCACATGAATGATCGGATCGGTGAGCAGGGGTCAACTGTCGCGCCATTCATCTCATTAAGTTTCATAATTGGATTCAGTTTTGTACAAGGCATCCTTTCTTTAGCGACAGTATAGGCTGCCCTGAACGAACTAGCTAGCTGTCTCCTTATACATACTGGAGGTGAGTTCTGCTACTTTCTTCGGAAGCACTTGCTTTTGTTTGAGCTCTGCTATTTCAACAGTTTCAGTTCAACGTTAGGTGTCATAACAGGGCAGCTGAATTCAAGTTTGGTTTCTTGGATGAAAACACAAAACTTTCCAGGCTTGTCGACTCGGTCGGCAGCAGTGGCCTTTTTTTGGGCGGCATGATAGCTAGCTACTGAATGTTTTCTTCTCAATAATCGTGTTTTCACGTTCGCAAGCTCTCAACGATCATATTCTGCTGCTGCACAATATTCTACTGCGCCCCATAGTGTCTTGGTGGTAAAGTGCAGGCAGTCAAAGGCCTACTGTCATTCACAGGAGATTAATGCTGGTGCGTGTAGTTCTTTTGGAAAACTTGTTTATTTTAGAATATTTATCATATAAATAAATATAAATAATACTCATTACATTGACATTTTTGATCAAATAATTGTTGTGGTAATGTATTATTAGCGACCCCCACAGATGTATGATTTTACTGCTTTCATGGGAGCTCAGACCTTCCTTATGGGAGCTCAGCTCCCATTGGCTCCCACATAACTCGAACCCTGCACCTATTCAATTCCCTAAGATCAAGTGTGAGTGGGGAGCTAACTCTGGCGCATTTACATTGATGTGGAAACTGATTTGTTGATTAATGTGCACTGTCCCTGGTAAATAAAATTAAAAAAGGGATTCAGGGCACATTACTGAACAAAATAAAAATCCCGAATTTCCTATGAAACTTGCTGGTCTGACCAACACACACAACCTGATTGAAACACCTCCCCGTGTTTCTCCTCATCGGGTTACAGAGGTTTTATCTGCACTCATCACTCATGAACATGGAGGGAATGTACCAACTCAAATGTGGAGTGTATGATTACAAACCAACACATACTGTCATGACAGTCAGAGGTAAACAAATACAATACAATGTGACTTGATGATGAAGGTCACCTCCTATTTCATCTTCTCCAGGAACGAGCACACTGCCTCAGGAGGACTGTAGCCCAGAGGTCAGGGAAATGAGTAGCCTTGTCCACCGAGGCAAAACCACAGAAGACCTCGCTCACCTTTCATGTAATTGTAGATCAGGGGTGCTCACACTTTTTGGAACCAAGATCTACTTTTCAAGTAGCCAGTCTGCCAAGATCTACCAGTCTAGTTTCAACATCGCAAACGTACATGCACGTACTACAAACACACACACACACACAGTTCCCAGCCTGCATAGTAAACTCACAATACACTTTCCCTCTCTCTGTCACACAGCCACAGGAGAAGACCATCACAAACCCTCCCTCTTTGCTATTCTCGCTCACACACATTCACACACACACACACACACACACACACACACACACACACACACACACACACACACACACACACATTTGCCAGTCTGCATAGGGAGCCATAGCACAAACCCTCCCTCTCTCTCCCCCTCTCTCTCTCTTACACACACACACACACACACACACACACACACACACACACACACACACACACACACACACACACACACACTCACTTTCTCTCACTCACACACTGACAGCCAGTCTGCAGTACCATAGCCAACTACTGATCCAACAAACAGAAAAGTAAACCAGATACAAAACAGGTAGTTCCCTAGTTTGAAAGGAGGAAATAAATGCATTTCTCTACCTTAGTGGGAGACCTGGCACTGGGAGGAGGCAGCTAGTTTCTAATAGTCAGGGCTGTAGGAGCTGGTTGCAAGGTGTCATCAGCCACTGTGGATCTGTCATCGAAAAGGCAATCTGCAGCCTCGAGAAACTTTTTTCACAATTTCGCCGTCTTTGAATGACTTCTTGTGTATAACAAGAACGTGACTGACGCGATAAGAAGCTATCGTTGCAGCCGTACGTTTTCGCTCTTTTGCCACATTTCCCTTCTTCGAAATAGCCATCGTAGATTTGCTGATCAGACAGACGCATTTCCAATATCACATTGTGTAAAAAAGTCCTCCTCCCATTCTGGATGGAAGTTATACGTTATTGGTTTCTTACTTGGTCCAGCTTCCCCACTCATTTGTAGATCACCTTCGGCATCTCCAACTGGTTCCACAGCTGCACAACAGCGGAGAGAAACGAGCTACAGAGAGTCGTGAGAACAGCACAGGAGATCACCGGCGCCCCCCTCCCCTCTCTGGAGGAGCTGTACAAAACACGCTGTCTCAGGAGGGCCTCCAAGATCTCCAAGGACCCGACCCACCCTGGGCACGAACACTTTGTCAAGCTGCCCTCGAACAGGAGGTACAGGACCCCGGCCGCTAAGACAAACAGACTGAAGAACAGCTTCTACCACAGGGCCGTCAAGGCCCTGAACACAGAAAAGGCCTAAGTTCTGGGCCCAGGACAGTCCGGACGGATTGTATGGCAGCTAGTGCTGAGGCACAAACATGTACATTTTCAAGCCTGCAAACTGTGACACTTTAAAATAATGTGAAAAAATACTTTTTGTGCAATATGACAACCCTAGTTGACTATCTGTGCAGTATAGTACAGTGGATTGTGTACATAGCCTTTATTGATGTAAACCAGCTCCTTACCTTCTTGTGATTTTATGCATCTATGCTTTTTCTAAAATGTGTTTTCTTTTCCTTTCCTAAACACCAGGGGAGCCTCCCCTCCTAAATTTCGTTGTTTGGTACCTGTACTGTAGCAATGACAAATAAAGTCCATTCCATTCCATATAGCCTTTATTTAGTATTATATAGTATATAGTAGAAATTGGAAGGCTAACTAGGTAATTAGTCTCGCCGGTATTTTGTATTTTGTAGTTGGTGCTGTTGACTGCGCATGCGTGGTGAACCGCGTGTTAGGTGTAGGTGAAAAGATCAGATCTCAGACTGGCTTACCTGTACGTCAATCAAGTGGCAAAAGCCATAGTGAGGATGGATGATAGGCGAACTTTTTTTTTCTTTTTCATATTTTTTTTTCATTTTTTTTTTAAAAAATGTCCCCCCCCCCCGTTTTGTTCAATGCCATGCGATCTACCCATACTACCTTTGCGATCGACCGGTCGATCGCGATCGACGTATTGGGCACCCCTGTTAGATGCTTCTCTTCTTTGCTGTCCAAGATAAACACAGGTGAGTCAGGAGCCATGGAATGCTTCTTGACTGAGAGAAGACCACATGAAACTGCAGTAGGTTTTGAGAAAGGAAAACGACTTGTGGACAAATTCGTTTAAATCTGTATTAGTGAGCACTTCTCGTTTGCTGATATAATCCATCCACCTGATAGGTGTGGCATATCAAGATGTTGAAATGGTAACCCCCCAAACCCCTGCCCGCTCACTCCGTTCCTCCACCTCGGCTGGCCGACTGGCCCCACCTCCTCTACACAGCAGTCGGGCTGCCCGATCACGTCTCTTCACAACACTGGCTCCCCGCTGGTGGAATGAGCTCCCCACGGCTGTCAGAACGGCAGAGTCACTACCCATCTTCCGTCGTAGACTGAAGACCCATCTCTTCAGGTTACATCTTAACTGCTCCTCCTGAGACATCTTCTGACCCTCACCACTACGTCTCCTAAAGACACCCGCTTTCCCCTCTACTGTGTCCCTAAGAACTTCTATTGCCCCCCTTGTACTGTTTCTCAGTTTCTCCAGTAATAAAAATTAAAAAATTAAAAAAAAGTTTTAGTAGAAGGCGATAATAGGGAGAAGGTTTTTCCTTCTATCAGTGGCCCCGGGCCCGAGCTAGAGTACTCTTCCTGCAACGAATAGTGGACTGCTGATTCACATGCTTAGTATTCAAATGTATTGATTGTAAGTCGCTTTGGAATAAGGCGTCTGCTAAATGCCAAAAATGTAAAATGTAATGTAAATGTTGATTAGACATCATGATTATTGCACAGGTGTGCCGGTTGGATGTACAGCCAAATTCTCTGAAACAGCATATGGTACAGAAATTAACATTCAATTCACGGGCAACAGCTCTGGTGGACATTCCTGCAGTCAGCATGCCAATTGCACGCTCCCACATAACTTGGGAGACATCTCTGTGGCATTGTGCTGAGTGATAAAGCTGCACATTTTACAGTCTTCTACTGTGACCAGCCTAAGGCACATCTGTGCAATAATCATCTTGATATGCCACACCCGTCAGGTGGATTGATTATCTCGGCAAAGGAGAAGTGCTCACTAACCCTAACACAGATTTTTTTTTAAAATTGTGAACAAAATGAGAGAAAATAGGCCTTTTGTTTACATAGAAAAAGTCTTAGACTTTTGATTTCAACTTGTGAAAAATAATACTTGGGGTCAGTCAGAGGTAAACAACACATATAATATATATATATTATCTTTGGTGAATTAAACTTTCACAGTTGTGCTTTAGCTTATTTTCCTTGAGTATGGAAGATCTGAATGCGTGAAATTAGCTGTTTTTCGCAGCTGTCTGGCTGGCTCAGTGCTACTGTTTTCTATGGTAGTGGGGCCAGTCCTGTACGGCCCCTTTTTGTCAGTGAAACGCTGAGTGTGGAAAATGGTTGTGCGCATGCTCAAAGTATGCCTCTCTGAGTGTTTCTGACAGTGACCCCACCAACATTTTGGGGTTAAAAACACCACTGCACAACCCCAACATATTATGAATTCAAATGTGCTCAAAATTACAAAGGCATTACATTACAACCATGTGAGGTATCAACAATATTAAAAACAACAAAAACTGCATATTAAAATGCAGCAGGGTACGCCTATGCCTTCTGCATGGAGCCTACTTTAAATTAATCAATGTCCAGAGGTTTGTACTGTAATCATCATGTAAAAAGCATGCAAAAGCATAGACAATGTGTCATGCACAGTGGGTAAATGGTAAATGGACAGCACTTATATAGTGCCTTATTCCAAAGCGCTTTACAATGGCCTCTCATTCACCCATTCACACACCAATGGCAGCAAGCTACCATGCAAGGCGCCGGCCCGCTCATTGGGAGCAATTTGGGGTTCAGTGACTTACTCAAGAACACCTCGACATGTGGACAGGAGGCAGGGATCGAACCGCCGACCTTGCGGCTCATTAGACGCCCCGCTCTACCTCCTGAGCCACAGCCGCAGGGAGACCAAATCACTGTAAACCTAGGTCTAGTATGTAACATGCAAGCTTTCTAAAAGCTTCCTTAATGGTTGTAATAGCTATGTTTAATCGGTAGCAATCAGGGAATGAGATCCTTTGAAATAAATACAAATGTCCAAACTGTTTTTGGTTTTGAAAAAAAATGGGGTGTCCTACCTAACACTCGGTTTGCATACAAACATGTTGTTTTTCCTGTCTCTGTTGGTCGCCTCTTCGAATTGTGCATGAATGCAAAAACACAACAGTTGATGTCTGACACTACAACTCTGTTTTATATTATTATTATTATTATAGAGTTTTATAAACTTAAGGATGTTGTTCTTTGGAACTTCTAACTCAATTTCGTACAAACGTACAGAGTGCTTGCAGGGTGCTCCTTTAATTTGACCCGTATAATGTAAAATATCAGATACAAATATACCAACTATAGCAGACATTGTTTCCTTTTTTATACACCTATTTATCTATACTTTGAAAACATTTAAATTGCAGAAATATTATTTTGTTTTAAATTATTTGGTTTAATAAAGTTAGATAATTAATACATATTATCTCAATCATTAATGACAATATCCCTTTCAAATCGACACCTAGTTCCTACCACCTATGCACTTCTTGAGATCTTTCCACAGGTATAAGTAATGTGTTAATAGCTTTACCTGGCCCTCTTTTATGTCAGGTGGATTTTACCACATTGCTTACACCTATTAAATTCTCTCAGATCAGATCTCCTCAAGCACAAAGGGGGCAGGTGTGAGGACGATCATCTGGGAATTAGGGCACATACAAAATCGAAAATTACAATCCTTTAATTTCCTATAAAACTCCCTGGTCTGAGCAACACACACACACACACACACACACACACACACACACACACACACACACACACACACACACACACACACACACAGGAACATCTCATGTTTCTCTTCATCAGATTACAGACTCCAAAGGTTTGATCTGTACCCATCACTCATGAACATGGAGGGAATGTCCCAACTCACAAACCAATACATGCCGTCAGTCAGAGGTAAACAAACAATACAATGTGACTTTGTGAAGGACACCTTCTAGTTGCTTTTGTCAAGGAAGGAGCGCACTGCCTCAGGACTGTAGCCCCAAGGTCCCGGATTCCCCTGAGAAAAGAGAAGAGGCAGATGGTTGTATACGGTAGCAAGCTGAATTTACATTCTAAACTTGCAAATACTATGAAAGCAACAAGGCGGGGTGGGGTCACTGGCCAGAGTGTGGCAAGCTGCCATTTGCCTCTCCCTATGAAATTCACAAGAGAGAAGAAACACACCTCAGGGCCCAGACTTACATACTGTACATAACAATATGTATGTACATATTGTATATTGCATATTGTATGTAATATATGTCAACATTCTTGGTTGAGTTCCAGACGCCCTTTCTCCCAGATCTCAATTTAAAACGACATACCGGTAGTCACAATGTGTGCTTGCAAGGAAGAAAACAAAAACAAAATGCTTGCAAATAGTCATTTACAATTCTCTCTTTCAAACGCAAGCAGATTGCTTATGCAATCTTGCTACATTAAACTCTTTAATTTTTAAAGAAATCGACACCTTATAAACAACTTTTCCTGCCTGCAGCACGTAGAGCCTCTCAGGCATGGCCCCATATTTAGAGGACGTGGTATCAGTCATGACGTCCACTACCACAGGGCACAGGAGGTCCTCTCTGACCAGGAGCTGAGCTGCTGCCAGGCGCTCCTCCAGGTTCTGGTGTTTATTTATGTCAACGTTGTTGGCAAAAGCCCAACCATCTGAAGGAGAGACAGACCATACTATTCTAGTGATACACATATGAGTAAACAAACAGACATGTTTTTGATAGTTCTAATCAAGCCACTATCAAACATCTTAAAACATCGTATCTAGATAACCGTTTTATTGATCACATCCCTAGGGTAGGGCTTGCACAAAAATACGAAAACAGAAAAACACACCGCCGCACTCGCTGAATAAAAACGTCCGTCTGTCGCGATCTTTGCGACTCTTTGTTCTTCCTTGCGGAAAGTTTGAATGAAGTCCAAATACTCACCAGAGTGCGTCGGTGTATTGTTCTGTTTTCGTCTTTGTGTGAAACGTATGTGCAACCCAAATAGGTTGTGGTTGTAGTCAGTGGCGGACTCAGGCTGTTTGAAGGGCAGGGGCGAAAAGAAAAAAAAGGCACCTACTGCACAACATGGGACCCCATCAGTGCACATGGTCAAGTTTAGACCATTGGAAGGGCAGCCAATAGGGAACATCCTCTAATTTCGCCACTCAAAAGGGCACTTAAGAGGGACGTTTTTCAACCGTGGGGGCACCAGGAGGGGCGGTCGCCCCCCATGCCCCCCCCCCCCCCCCCCCCCCTGAGTCCGCCAGTGGTGGTAGTTGTAGCTAGGGTATGGCTTATGGGAAGTGATAACATGGGTGTTTGACCCTGATCAATTGGTTCTAAAGCTACCTGTTGAATGGGCCTCGGCGATGTAGATCACAAGGAAGTCCGCCACATCGCTGAAGTCCTTGATGAGCCCCATGAACTCCTCAAGTTTGTACATAAACGGGGGTCAGGTGCAACTTCCAAAATTCAATACCAGTGGTCTCTTGTCTATGGTGGAAGAATAAGCAGAACACAAAGATTACAACGGGAATTGCTAAATGAGTAGCCTTGTCCACCTCCTAGGCAAAACCGCAGAAGACCTCGCTCACCTCTGATGTAATTGTAGATGCTGGTCTTCTTGCCGTCCAAAGTAATCACAGGTGAGTCAGGAGCCTCGTAGCCCTGAAAAGCGTTGTCACCCAGAGAAGACCAAGCGTGACTGCAAATGGCTTTGAAAAAGTTAAATGACTTAAAAGTTGGTCCCCAATCTTCATACTTGAACCTCGGGTTCTCAGTCATCGTAAGCTTTTCTCCTATCTTCAAAATACATTTCTTAGTCAAGCTGGGCGAAACAACTGCCAGAAGGGAGTGAATCAGAATCTGCAGAATTCCAAAGAAAACACTGCATAGCGTTAACAGATTACAGTACAATTTCATTAACTTCATGTTGTTCGTTTGCTGTCGCCACTTTGGCCCAAAGTACGCGAAATAAAGACTGACTATCGGTGATATAACGTTGTAGCCTATGCAAACAAATACCATTCCCCCACCTCGCTCCTACGAACGACACGTTAACCCCTAATATAGTCTAATATATATATATGACTGGATGGACTAAAGTAAGATGGTGGAATATGTAGGCCAAGTTACGACCATATTTCTTGAGCCTATCCATTCATTTTTGGTCAGTCATAGATATAGACTTACCGTAAAATGCTTCATGTGAACGCATGTATAAAACCATACGGTAGTATAGGCTCACATAAATAAAAGGTAGCCCAATCCTAAGCAAATAAATGCCGTTAAGGCATATAGAAGGCTATTATAAACAATTCATTGATATATCATGCGCAGTTAAATAAAAAAAAAATAAAAAAAAATTAGAGCCCATTATTTCAAAAGTGTTCTTCTGACCTAGTATTATTACAATGTGGTCAAACCTCTGCTACTTGTATTTGCTGGACCTATCCGACATTATCCACAAGATGGCGCTATTTAACTGTAGACTACTTGGCGGATTTGTTTCCCTTTGCAGTCAACCTCAGATATTTAGCCAACATTTTATTTCGATGTTGTTGTGGAGATCATCATTAAAATAGTTGAACACGTTTTTTTCATGTGCTCCAAAACTTATTGACAATCCATATTACCGTCGAAATTAATTTAGCCAACATTTTCTCTTTCATGGCTCCTATTTAATAAACACAAATTCACCAAAATGAACTAGGCCAATGCATTTAATTCACCCACCAAAAAGATCAAGATGATTATGAATGATCACATAGCTTTTCTTTTTGTATAACCTTTTTTCGAATATTATTGTTGTATTATTATTTGTATATATAATATATTACATATTTTAGATCGAACACATTTTAAGAATAACACGGCAAATGCATATTCAATTCACTTAGAATTACATAATTGCTGCAATAGGACTACATCAAATAATAATAATAGCGGCTTACTTAATCAAACAAAGAAAAACGAAAAATCAATCTCAACCTAGACTACTTCGAGTATTAGTCACACATTCTTCCTTTTGATCCATCATGTAATGAAACATTACAGTATTATGGCCTTAATATGAACAAGAGGGATTAATGGACAGATACATTTTATTTTATTTTTATGTTCGTATCTCATTCAGATGCCCCTGTTGATCTCTGAATACATTACATTTTTCTTAGTTGCCTTAGTGTGTGTGTGTGTGTGTGTGTGTGTGTGTGTGTGTGTGTGTGTGTGTGTGTGTGTGTGTGTGTGTGTGTGTGTGTGTGTGTGTGTGTGTGTGTGGTGGAGAGTCTATAACCAAACATAATTGACTCTTGCGTAAAATAATCTATCATATCATAAACTAAAGGCTATAGTTTTTTCCTCTAATATTCCATAGTGTCAACTCATGTAAACTCATTTTGTTCCATAATCACTACCTGACTGAGGCGTTTTTATTGAAACACATGGGCCAATGGACGACTAGGAGGCATGGATGGTTCTCAGTGATTTTCTAATAATTACCTTGGCACCTGTCCACGACTTGCTGCTACGCAGGTTCTCCCACGGCAACATTTCAGCACACCAGTTCTCCACTGTAAAACGGTTCTCGATCGATATCTTCAAGAGATAGGCGCAAAGAGACATTAACTCAAATACTGCCGACTAAATGGACGCATTCAGTGTCAGTCAGAGCGAATTCTTAAGACGCGTGTTTTGGATGCTGAGATTTGATCGCCTATTCTGATCACTCTAAAACATTAAGTTAGAAAAGATGCGGTCGGCACTCGCTTTTCTTTTCATTTGGCCGGAGATGCTGATATACACAGAGCATTCATATTCTTCCCTTCCGAGGTCTTATTGATAAGGTAAGTGCACATACAACGTTTCTGTCCTTGCATCACTGAAATGATTACACTACTGAATGGCTATTTGAATTCCCGTGCCAAGCGTGCGTAAAGGTTTTGGAGATGCTTTGATGTGGCCTAACCGGGGATATTCTTTATTTCTCCGAACGCAGGTAAATGTGAACATAGAGCTTGCACACTGGGAAAACCGCAATTCCGATGCAGAAGTCCTCAGCTCTCTTCGGAATGGTCAGTCACTGTCAAACCCCGTCGTTCACAGACTTCACGGAGCTGACTCTCTCCATGTATAGCAGTAAATCGGACATCTGTGCGAGACGCGTAGGAAACGATGGTTTTGGACCTCCGATTTGCAGGAGCCCACACAACAACCCGAGTCAAACGCACTGTCCCAGTCCGAAGCGACCCGCCGGGTCCGAGGAGCGCTATGGATCTCAGGAGAAGACCCATCTGACAGCCAAAGCTTCCCGCGCGTGCTTCTCCCTGTCACCGGGACAAGGTAACGTCTGAACGGTCAATTAGCCTAAACCTGAACCTCTCATTGAAGCCTCTCAATTTCGCCTCCTATATCATCATCAATATTGTATTGCAATTATTTTGGGTGTCATTATAACGATTTACTGCATAATACGATGTAATATCAATCATTTGCAAGTTAGATTTTTACAATAATTTTAGCTGAGTATTGGAAATAAGTCGGATAAATGGTCGGAATTAAAAAATAATATACTACTTTATTTTTTTAGTCGGCCACATATGGCATCCTTAAGAGCACAGATGTCCCCCTTTGATCCAGTTACACTGTATATTTTGTTGACAGATCCTTGTTTGCAGTGGTGGATTATACTGAGATAACATCCTAGTTAATTAAGCACAGAGGTCATATCGTAATCTTGCCAATTTCATAAAGAACACCACAATCAAAGCCAAGTCAACACACGGCCGTGTGAAGTGATACATGTGGAGTAACTGCCAGAGCGCTTCCCGCTGTGAGTGGAAGCCAACAGATGCGACTGCACTCACAGGGCAAGTGCTTGACATGCTCTCTTTGGTGTGAGGACATCTGAACATCTCTAGTGCTTTATCCTGTTATGCTGTTAGAAATAGCGTATTTACATAGCATATTGGAAAAGGCACTTATTACAAACAAACATAGCTTTATCACATGATTCATATTAATACATTTCGTATGTATAGGGCTAATTTATGGTAATTTGAAGAATACATTTATTTTCATTTTCTTATTAGTTGAATTACCTGTTATTGAGGATTTTAAGGTATTGAAGGTGTTCCTAAGTAGTCATTGCAACATTTTAAGAATGAACATGTTTTTGGGACTTCAAATCTCATAATCTATACCCATTCATGTTAGCACTGTTGAACAGTTTTGTGTACATAGGTGAGATTAAATTAAATGGTGAGATATAATATGAATGTGTAGTGGTGGAGCGTTGATGGTCAGAGAGCCCCATGATGAGAAGTATCCTTGCATAGGACCTAAAGACGTTCCTAAAGTCTTTCACTAACACCTCCAAGCTTTAGCTCAGTGGGCTAAGATGATCTTGAGTTTAGCAGATGACCACGTTTGATGTCCTATCCATTATTGTTGTGTCTTTATCAAATGTAATTTGTGTATTTTTTGATTTCATAAAAAAAAGCCATGCATGAGGGTATTTGGCTATTTCACAAAACTGAAAATGATAAAGTGCAAATAGTTCTGTTCTTCTTATCATCAGTGAGTGATCATGGGAACTTCCATACCTAGGCCTTTGACTTCAGTGAATCTGATTCATTTCCTGGTTGTCTCCTAACGACAGTCATGAGCACACACAATTACTAACCAGGACTATGTGGAAACTAGAATAGTCTTCATGTCTTTGTGAATGACTCCCTGTTTATAGAGTGTTATTGTGCAGGAGAGGGCGGAGGTAATTACTCGCCCATCCTAAATTATGATTATACAAAACTGACTTTTATATTAGCAATCATCCTTAAGCAAAAAGAGGCTCAAAGGATTTGATTATTGTTTCTTCTTGCTAAACACAAACCATATGTCTCTGAATGTGTCTCAGCATTTATGAGGTCTTGGTATACAATTGTTCCCTCACCATTGTCCCAAACCAGCATGAATCAACTTATTGTTTTTGCTATGCTTTTGAACTTGCATTCTGTAAATGTGGGAATGCAAAATATGCACATTGTGGATTAGGTTATTGCCTATGTGGATGAATATTCAGACACTTCTTTTCATTTCCTTTGAGAACCAGAGAGAACCAATGAGCTACTGAGATGTTTCTTAGAAACTGGAAAAACGATTACATTTATTATAATATTAATATTATTGCCATGTTGAAAAACATATCAAACATCAACATACTTAAGTGCTCTTCCAAGACTGCAGAATAGACTGAGTAACACAAGGGCAGGTTACTGTCAACGCAGGCTACGGGTGGCTTCAAAACCTGGCCGTCCTATAGCAGTGGCACAGGCTAACCACATTTGCCAACATAATATTTTTCTTAATCTGATTAGACTACTGACATTTCTTCACTGACACACGTTTAAACTAATTACAGGAATTGTTTTGTAGGCATTGAAGGCATGTAAAGTTGTGACATCAATTGAATTGACAAGTTTTGGGTTGTATTCTGTTTAGCTGGCCATGCAGCTGAATGCCCTATGACGTACCCCAGGTATAGATTCTCAGGTTTTGGAGTTCTGTCTAGTCCATGTGCAGTAGATGATCTATAGGACACATCGTGCTTTTGTATCATGCTTCATCTCAGCCTGATCTTATTTCATGCTTCTCTCTGTGGAGGAGACAGGGTCTCTATCTGAATGTTCCATCATTATTCTAGATGTAAACTGCAGAGAGCCTGCACTTAATTAGAGAAGTGAGGCAATTTTAGATGTATCAAATATTTGTTTTAAAAAGTGTACTTTCCTCTGTCCTTACTGTAGTAATGATGAATCTGTCTTTTTCCCCCAAGATCTGATCCTGTATCCTGTTGCATCAAATCTGACAAATCTCATATGTTTAGAGCTTACAGTACAAACCAAATTAAATGATCAAACATCTCCAGTCATTCCCAAACTCTGAGGGCCAGATGTAACTAAACAGTCACATACTGGGGATATACTCAAAGTCTGAGATGGGATAGCTGTGTTGAACAGAGCAGTCTGCGATGATCACACATCATTAGAGGTCCATATGATATCGGCAGCCTGAGTGGGCTGGTAGCATTAGACAGAGAGGCACTATTGACCAACTATCAGACAGGTTTTTCAGGAAATTTTTCATTTACATTGTATAGTATACATTATTTGATATTGAAGTAAATTGTTATTTTCTCTCAGGGCAAGAATTTCCAAAATCTTTATTTTGTCCTGATATCTGTTACTCTTTTGAGGGTCCTTAGACTCTGATACAGTGTCCAGCTTCTCAAATATGTCTAATGCTGGAATTGGAATACATATTATGCTCATAGATAAATACAACTTCTCAAGATTTGTATGGCATTTTAATATTGAAAAAAATATTTAGAATTAATATATTCAAGTGTCAAAGAAAAGCCTTTTTTATAAGAATAGGACATTTATTACTGAAGGTACCGGTAACAGTTGATAATCGGTATCATGAGGCTACTGTACCAGGCTACTGTACTATAAATATCAGTGCCCACCAGCAAAGAAAATATTTATTTTGCGAAGAAAAATACCTACCTAACTTAAAAAAACAAGTCTAATGTTTAAATGAATGTCTTTTCAGGTGTTTATTTTAACATCATTTGATACCTTTTTAAAGTTTCTCCTGGCTGGGTCAATGTTGGTTGAGATTTTGTGAGCTTATTTGAGAAAAATGTTTGAATTTGAGCAGTGTGCTGGAATCCCACACTTTGTCAGATAAATGCACCGGTCTGTCTGTTGATTCAGCCCATGAAAAGATGAGTAATGGACTTCGGAGTGAGTCCTTGCAGTTACTATTAACATTTCTATGCGGCAACTTCCTCTACTTCCTCACAAACATTCACACTGTCTTATACACACACAGACACATACACACACATGCACACACACACACACACACACACACACACACACCCACACACACACACACACACACACACACACACACACACACACACACACACACACACACACACACACACACACACACACGCACACACACACACACACACACACACACTGTTTGGTCATTCTGCATGAAGTGGCATTGGCACCCATGTCGAATTCCCCTAAACTGAGTTAGTTTCCTGTGTTTTTCCCAGCAGACGTTTGTGCCCCTCAGAATGAGGAGTGATAATCTGAGTGTTATGGGAAACTGCGGACTGTTGCAAAGCTTACTCTGAGTTGCTACTGGATCATGGTTGCTTAGACTGTATTCCTATCCTCTGAGATCAACTCTATACTTCACTATACGTCAAGCACCCATGATAGAGCTGCAATCACAAGTGCTTTTGTCGATTAGGAGATACACTGATACAACCAAGAGCAGATACCATCGCTAACTGCCCATACAGATCTACTTGTCATCCACATGAAAGCTTAGATCAGGATATTGCCTCTCTTTTGATTATTTCTCAATAAAACTCTCAAACAGATTGGTCTAATGGAGCTGAGACGGTCCTGACAGTGACACCATTTGACTGTGTCAGTGCTGGCTAATCTACACACCCTCGCGAGTTCCCAGGGCTCCAGGCTCCAGCCCACATCACTGTGTGACTCGCATGAGCTCAGCCATGAGGCATGGTTAAATGTGCTCGTCCTGCCTGGGATCAGGGGGTGTAGTAGGGTGTAATGTTTGCAGCATGTTCCATTGATTCATAAAGGCTGATGATGATGATGATGATGATGATGATGAGGTTGCAGTATTCCAGTAAACCTTCAGTCTGGCTGAGTAGTGAGCAGGAGAGGAGAAAATGCTGGATGAACCAATGAGAGCACCTCCTTAGTAACAGCCACAAGAGAGCAAGAGAACACCCTGAGATCTGGCAGCAAAGTAGGGTGAATCACCTCATAGTTCACACAAACACATACTGGGCTGTACGTCCCAGGAATACAAAATGACGTTTGTGGAAAGAAAGATGGTCGGAGATGTAGATGTGTGTGTTGCATCAGCTTTGCTGTGGTGGGTTTTAAAGCCCTTTATTTATGTGAGGCTATGGTGACAGAGCATTTCCGCTGGAGTGTTCTCTGAGTAAGCAACTGGAGCTGTGTTTTTTAATTCTGTTTGACACAACCGTGAGGGGACACGCAGGCATGAACACACACACACACACACACACACACACACACACACACACACACACACACCCCATCAGATAAGATACAATTACTTTTTTGTGAAGAAACTAAGAAAGATACTAAGATGTTTGTTCCCTTTACAAAGAGCGATAGCTATTGTGTATAACACCAATGTTCTCTTGTTGTACTTCCACAGTTTTCTCTCTTTTCTAAAAGTTACCGTTGTGTTGTATTTCGGTGAATCCTCTCTTGAATGTTTTGGAAGTCAAATGTTTTCATTCTTACTTGATTTGTGTGGTATGACTATGGCATGTCACAGTAACAAAAGGCATCCTGACTCTGAAGAGCATGAGTCTCTCTGCCAATGTACTCCCAGCAGTCATTCTGCAAAAAATATGATCTGGTTTGAATGAGTGTCGAAATATCTTTGGACTACCAGAGGAAATGTGCTTGGACTGATCGAGGAAAAACAGCATTGGCTCAGATGTGTCATCATAAAATGTATTTTTAGCCTGAACCTTGTCTTGAGAATCACTCAAAGTTTCACCCCGCACTTTACTTTTTTTGATATGGCGGATTAAATTCCTCTTTCATGTGAAATAGATCTGATTGTTTTGCCTGAAATTTCTTACTGACTCCTAGCAGAGATGAAGGGGGTGACTCTCTCTCTCTCTCTCTCTCTCTCTCTCCCCCCCCCCCCATCCCTCTCTCTCTACAGAGAGGCATGCCACAGCTAACCACACACCCATAGATTCTGTATTACTCATGCATTTTCAGACAGCAGCGACTGCGTCTGCAGACCTCTCTGTGTATGACTTAGCGCACGGGTGGGTTTTTGATTTACATCTCGGCTGTGGCACTTGCTGTTCTTGGCTCGCCACGGGTTTGTTTCATCAAAGAAAAATCCGCTCAGCTCTGCGGCAGTGAGACGGCCGTTCACCACTCCACGGGCCCAGAGAGGACAGGCCAGGCTGGCTCCCTGCAGCGGGGGAGAGAGGGATGGAGATGTGGCTGCCATTATGGTCTTGGTTCAGTTGACCCTCTTCCCTTGAGAAGAATAGGAGATTGTGTGAGAGACTCAAGATTGTGTGACCGAGCAGATTTGGTCACCTGAATTGACT
Source organism: Nansenia antarctica (assembly GCF_963989245.1). Lineage (NCBI taxonomy): Eukaryota > Metazoa > Chordata > Actinopteri > Argentiniformes > Microstomatidae > Nansenia > Nansenia antarctica. Next base: position 95,814,986 of record NC_137674.1, on the reverse strand, counting down.
ATATGCTGTTCTTTTGCTCAGGAAAATGCCTATATCAGCATTTTCTTAGCTTGATACGATAATGATTCAAGCAGCTTTCACAACAAGCACTGATACAGTTGGCTATGTACTGTACTAGAGCCTTACGAACTAGAACGAACTAGAACTCCAACAACAGCGGGGGAAAAGCATATAGCAGCAGTCAAAACTTGCTCTCCATTTGAATACACAGGGAAGCTGTGAGCTCTCCTGTGGTTAGTGTCTGAAACAGCTTTTTACAAGGTTGGGCATGTCAGGGACTAATCACCAACCCAATCAACCATTGGCTTCATCTGAGTGGTCAAAAACAAACGGGCAAACATGATGCTCGCAGAGCTGGTTTATGCCTTCATTAGCGAAGAGGAGAAATCAGCCAAAAGGCTCAGTTTTATCCTCTATGTTGTTCACTCTGCGTTTGTGCCAGGAAGCTGCCATGGGGCAGTGCCCACTCAGCGGACCAGCCGATTGGCTGGCGCGGCCCCAGAGGACTATGAAAGACATTATAAAGTCTAATAGTGCAGTTTATATATTTTATTACTGCTCGTTAATAAAAGCCCAGCTTTCTGGAAGAATTAGTTATTCTCTAGTCCTCTGCAATCCAATCCAGCCCTGCTCAATATTAAATTACACTGCGAGCTTTCCTTGGACTATTAACAGCACATGAGCAAGCACTGAATTAAGTTTGTTTACAGAAAAAACACTTTGCTTTTGCAATGCTTGTGAATGATGTGGGTCGTCATCCATCATAAACTGAAGAAAGAAAAATGGTATTACTGTTACTCACTACTTTTTAATCCATACATTTAGAGGAGCACTTAGTACTGCTTAATATTTTGGTTTTGTAAGTTATAGTACATGTGTATTCTCTGAGCCAAACAAAAGTGCCTACTTTTTTAAAAAGTCACTTTATTACGCTGTACACATTTTTGAATTTTGAAAGCACAAAAATGGATTATGGATTAAGTGGTGCAGACATATATCCAGAATGAATGGGCCCCTATGGTCATGTTGACAAAACTAAATACGACTGCTCAGTCAGGCCTATTTAAGGAAGCAAAATACATCGTTTTTGACTGTCTGGACTAGTGAACTACTGTACAGCCTGGGTTGTAGTAATACCAGGAACATTTAAAATTTGAAGCTAATAAACAAATGTATAATCACACAAGATATGTACCTGACACAGTTACGGAAACATGAGCTACTGTACACAGGTCGTGACGTTAGAATTATAAGGTTCTATCTCAATTTTTGTCAAAATTGAGTTTTTTACATAATCCGATCCATTAGGTCTTTATTAATGCATTTTTGAGTTAGTAATTCATAAAATACAAAGGTTCCATCTCACAAAACATAATGGAATGTAAAAACTTTGACGCTCAATATCTCTGAACTACCCTAGACGGAGATAGAACCTTATCATTCTAAGCTCACGAGGTGTGTCTTTATAGCTCTTCATAGTAGCTAGCCCCATGTGCTCTGCTGTGCTGTGCTGTGCTGTGCTGTGCTGTGCTGTGCTGTGCTGTGCTGTGCTGTGCTCTGCTGTGCTGTGCTGTGCTGTACTGTGCTGTGCTGTGCTGTGCTGTGCTGTGCTGTGCTGTGCCCTGCTGTGCTGTGTAAGGTCACCTGGACAAACTGGTCTGTGTGCTGGTAGGAAGTGGAGGACTTGGGAAGTGGATGGGGCCCAATGCCATGTTCAGGTTAATCCCTACAGCAGGGTTGAGCTGGGACTGGGAGCAGCGCCAGACCAACACTGGATGTTAATAAAGTTTGGAGGCTCTATGCCAGTGCTGTGATCTCCTCAGTATGCTCTGGGTTATTTTTACAGACTTCAATTATTATTTGAAATGAGGGGCCGCTGTTCAGTGGGTTAATATCGGAGTGGGGAGATGCTATACACGATAAGGAGATGCAATTTCCCACCATGGACTTTAATACTGTAAAGTGTCTTTATACTCTCTCGTTGTCTGGAACCGGACTCATGAGAATCCCCCTTAGCGGCATATTTACTCGAGACCGCTCGAATCTGAGTGCTGTGGACATCCACTATTCACACTAGGGATCCCCACTTTAAGGGGATTCTGTTTCTTTCGGTCTCGTCAGATGTCATTTCTGTTTATTTCTATGGCAGTTCTCATGGCCCGTAGAACCAAACTAGCTCTGGTGTTTTACAGGGTTTGGGGGGATTGGAGGAATGTAAGATGACTTAGGCTTTTAGCTTTTACACCAATGTTGCAGACTTGTCTTCCCAGAGATCTCTGCTTCATGTCACCCTCTGGAGTTGAAACCACATCTCACAGATGAGCTAATTTCTCATCCAGAAGTTTCCACTGGAATATGGAATCTGCATCCATCATCTTTTGACTCACTTGGTCTTAGGAAGTCTGCCTGGGTGTTGCTTTCCATATAATTAATTTCTACTTAAGATGGACTAGTTGATAGAGAGATGTATTGGAAGGCATGTGTAAGAGATAATCTTATCAATCATGATATTGTATCAACTCCCTGTGTTATCGTACATCAAGAATACGTCTCAGGTCATACGGCCCAGTTGGAGACCATGAGTTCCATCACCCTGAGAGATCTCCTGCCCTTCCTATGCACCACCTCATTTACATGCTAAACGTTTCCCCTCGAGACTCAGCAGCCAGTTTATATAAAAAGCTACTTAATGCAAACATCATGTTGGACACTTAGGATCTCTTAGGGAGTTACTGTTGGCAGTTTTAGAAGTGAGCAATGTGTGTGTGTGTGTGTGTGTGTGTGTGTGTGTGTGTGTGTCTCAGAGCTGAAGTGCTGGGCACAGAGGGGAACAGGAAATGGACAGGTACATGAACACTGAATGTTCTCTCAAAAGTGCTCAGCCAAGGCTCACATGTGTGCACAGTATGTGGGTAGGAGTGTGTGACAGAGTGAATGGCTGTGCGTGTGTGTGTGTGTGTGTGTGTGTGTGTGAGAGAGTGTGTCATGTATTGTACAGGTATGTGCATCTGATTTCGATAACACACACATCTGACTTACTATAGCTTTGAAAAGGAGTTGGATTCAACAAAGGAGGTGGGGGCGGGGGGTTAGTGGGGTGTGTGGGATGTTTGAGGGTAAGGAGGTTCATTTTGGCTGCAGCAAAAGTGGAAAAGAAAACAATCTCACTGAGCTCTAATAGGAACCAGGTCATTTGAGTGTCCTAGCTGGCCTGACGTTTATGGCCCTTCTCTGGGCTCTACGTTCACCCTTTACGACGGAGCCACGGACCATCAAGAGAAGCCATGGCCGTATAACTGATTTGCTGGTGTTTTTCAGGATCAGGATCTACATAGAAAGGACACATAGGGCTCACAAGGCTTCCATTTAAATGTACACGCAACAGGAAACAATTCTTATATATCACTTCAAGATACAAGAATATCTGGGAGAGAAGTTTGGCGTTCTCCCCAGTATGTGTTCAGTCAGTCAGACTGACTCATAGACACAGAGAGGAGGGAGAGAGGGAGAGAGGGAGAGAGGGTCGTTTTTTCCTTCTTATTCTGTTTATCTGACTTTTGCCCTTAAAAAGTCAGCGTACTGCTCATGTTGACTAACACTGATAAAAATCCTTAATCAGTCTCTTTGAACTCGTATCGACAGTGATTTAACATTGTAGCTTTTTAAACTGAAATGAAGTTAGGCGGTGTTAAAGCACTGACAGCCAGGTGCTGAGCTGTTGGCCCGGAGTTCGGAAGGCTTGGCCAATTGGAAAACGCTTTGCAGAATTTATCTGCACCCTTTTCCCTTGACAAATTATTTTATTGTTCCCGCACAGTTGGTTTTCATTAGTATTTTGGCTAATGATAGGTTAGGAGCATGTGGAGTCATTCTTATTGTGTTATAAAGCACACACACCTTAACTGGGATTGTTCAAATATGATAGTACATCCCTCTCTATCCAAACTGAGCGAAACATGAAATGTACTGTACAGAGGTAGATGCTAAAGCATCCTGGAGAACAACAGTAAAAAGTAATTTAAAAAAATATGTTGATACTACTACTTCTCACTGCTCTCACTGCTCTACTACTTCTCACTGCTCTCAGAGAACTCAGCCATGCTCCCTGTACTATGACGCTCTCTGTACTATGACGCTCTCTGTACTATGACACTCTCTGTACTATGACGCTCTCTGTACTATGACACTCTCTGTACTATGACACTCTCTGTACTATGACGCTCCCTGTACTATGACACTCTCTGTACTATGACACTCTCTGTACTATGATGCTCCCTGTACTATGACACTCTCTGTACTATGACGCTCCCTGTACTATGACACTCTCTGTACTATGACACTCTCTGTACTATGACATTCTCTGTGCTATGACGCTCTCTGTGCTATGACGCTCTCTGTACTATGACGCTCTCTGTACTATGATGCTCTCTGTACTATGATGCTCTCTGTGCTATGACACTCTCTGTACTATGACACTCTCAGTACTATGACGCTCACTGTACTATGATGCTCTCTGTACTATGACGCTCCCTGTACTATGACACTCTCTGTACTATGACGCTCTCTGTACTATGACGTTCTCTGTACTATGACGCTCTCTGTACTATGACGCTCTCTGTATTATGACACTCTCTGTACTATGACGCTCTCTGTACTATGACGCTCCCTGTACTATGACACTCTCTGTACTATGACGCTCTCTGTACTATGACGTTCTCTGTACTATGACGCTCTCTGTACTATGACGCTCTCTGTGCTGTGACGCTCTCTGTACTATGACGCTCTCTGTACTATGACGCTCTCTGTATTATGACACTCTCTGTACTATGACGCTCTCTGTACTATGATGCTCTCTGTACTATGACACTCTCTGTACTATGACGCTCTCTGTACTATGACGCTCTCTGTACTATGACGCTCCCTGTACTATGACGCTCTCTGTACTATGACGCTCTCTGTACTATGACGCTCTCTGTACTATGACGCACTCTGTACTATGACGCTCTCTGTACTATGACGCTCTCTGTACTATGACGCTCTCTGTACTATGACGCTCTCTGTACTATGACGCTCTCTGTACTATGACACTCTCTGTACTATGATGCTCTTTGTACTATGACGCTCTCTGTACTATGACGCTCTCTGTGCTATGACGCTCTCTGTACTATGACGCTCTCTGTACTATGACGCTCTCTGTACTATGACGCTCTCTGTACTATGACGCTCTCTGTGCTATGACACTCTCTGTACTATGACGCTCCCTGTACTATGACGCTCTCTGTACTATGACGCTCTCTGTACTATGACGCTCTCTGTACTATGACGCACTCTGTACTATGACGCTCTCTGTACTATGACGCTCTCTGTACTATGACGCTCTCTGTACTATGACGCTCTCTGTACTATGACGCTCTCTGTACTATGACACTCTCTGTACTATGATGCTCTTTGTACTATGACGCTCTCTGTACTATGACGCTCTCTGTGCTATGACGCTCTCTGTACTATGACGCTCTCTGTACTATGACGCTCTCTGTACTATGACGCTCTCTGTACTATGACGCTCTCTGTATTATGACGCTGTCTGTACTATGACACTCTCTGTGCTATGACACTCTCAGTACTATGACGCTCTCTGTACTATGACGCTCTCTGTACTATGACACTCTCTGTGCTATGACACTCTCAGTACTATGACACTCTCTGTACTATGACACTCTCTGTGCTATGACGCTCCCTGTACTATGACGCTCTCTGTACTATGACACTCTCTGTGCTATGACACTCTCAGTACTATGACGCTCTCTGTACTATGACGCTCACTGTACTATGACGCTCTCTGTATTATGACGCTGTCTGTACTATGACACTCTCTGTACTATGACACTCTCTGTACTATGACACTCTCTGTACTATGACACTCTCTGTACTATGACGCTCCCTGTACTATGACACTCTCTGTACTATGACACTCTCTGTACTATGATGCTCCCAGTACTATGACGCTCTCTGTGCTATGACACTCTCTGTACTATGACACTCTCTGTACTATGACGCTCTCTGTATTATGACACTCTCTGTACTATGACGCTCCCAGTACTATGACGCTCTCTGTGCTATGACGCTCCCTGTACTATGACGCTCTCTGTACTATGACGCTCTCTGTACTATGACGCTCCCTCTGCTCTGACGCTCTCTGTGCTATGACACTCTCTGTACTATGACACTCCCTGTACTATGACGCTCTCTGTACTATGACGCTCTCTGTACTATGACGCTCCCTCTGCTCTGACGCTCTCTGTGCTATGACACTCTCTGTACTATGACACTCCCTGTACTATGATGCTCTCTGTACTATGACGCTCTCTGTACTATGACGCTCCCTGTACTATGGCGCGCTCTGTACTATGACACTCTCTGTATTATGACGCTCCCAGTACTATGACGCTCTCTGTACTATGACACTCTCTGTACTATGACACTCTCTGTACTATGACGCTCCCTGTACTATGACACTCTCTGTACTATGACGCTCCCTGTACTATGACGCTCCCTGTACTATGACACTCTCTGTACTATGACGCTCCCTGTACTATGACACTCTCTGTACTATGACGCTCCCTGTACTATGACACTCTCTGTACTATGACACTCTCTGTACTATGACACTCTCTGTACTATGACACTCTCTGTACTATGACGCTCTCTGTACTATGACGCTCCCTGTGCTATGACGCTCTCTGTACTATGACGCTCTCTGTACTATGACGCTCTCTGTGCTATGACGCTCTCTGTACTATGACGCTCCCTGTACTATGACGCTCCCTGTACTATGATGCTCTCTGTACTATGACACTCTCTGTACTATGACACTCTCTGTACTATGACGCTCCCTGTACTATGATGCTCCCTGTGCTATGACACTCTCTGTACTGTGACGCTCTCTGTACTATGACGCTCTCTGTACTATGACGCTCTCTGTACTATGACGCTCTCTGTGCTATGACACTCTCTGTACTATGACGCTCTCTGTATTATGACGCTGTCTGTACTATGACGCTCTCTGTACTATGACGCTCTCTGTACTATGACGCTCAGTGTACTATGACGCTCCCTGTGCTATGACACTCTCTGTACTATGACACTCTCTGTACTATGACGCTGTCTGTACTATGACGCTCTCTGTACTATGACGCTCAGTGTACTATGACGCTCCCTGTGCTATGACACTCTCTGTACTATGACACTCTCTGTACTATGACGCTGTCTGTACTATGACGCTCTCTGTACTATGACACTCTCTGTACTATGACGCTCTCTGTGCTATGACGCTCCCTGTGCTATGACACTCTCTGTACTATGACACTCTCTGTACTATGACGCTGTCTGTACTATGACGCTCTCTGTACTATGACGCTCTCTGTGCTATGACGCTCCCTGTACTATGACGCTCTCTGTACTATGACACTCTCTGTACTATGACACTCTCTGTACTATGACGCTCTCTCTGCTATGACGCTCTCTGTGCTATGACGCTCTCTGTGCTATGACACTCTCTGTACTATGACACTCTCTGTACTATGACGCTGTCTGTACTATGACGCTCTCTCTGCTATGACGCTCTCTGTACTATGACGCTCTCTGTGCTGTGACACTCTCTGTACTATGACGCTCCCTGTACTATGACGCTCTCTGTGCTGTGACACTCTCTGTGCTATGACGCTCCCTGTACTATGACGCTCTCTGTACTATGACGCTCCCTGTACTATGACGCTCCCTCTGCTCTGACGCTCTCTGTGCTATGAACTGTGCGTTAAACCATTCAATGGGACCTGAAGGCACAGCCTCTCCTGTTAGGACCCCCCCCCCCCCCCCAACCCCAACCCCCCTCTGCAAAACCAAATCACATTACATACCTGTGCCTCATATATACACAAGGCAAACAGCCTGTGTGACTCGCTCAGATGAGAGAGATAGTGTGGAACTCACCGCCTCTCTCCCCTGTCCTCGGCTCGGCTGCACTCTCCCTGACCTGGACTCACTACACCAGGGCTAGCCTGCTAATCTTTTACAAATGCCGGGAGTCTCCATGGCCGGGCCCTCCCTGAGACGGCTTAGTCAAAACAGCCCGGCGCTGCTCCTGAACGGACAGACCTGGCTTAAGACAGGGCTAATTCAAACAGTGACTAACTAACAAATACCTGCTGCTTGTTCTGTGACATTACGCAGCCCAGTGCACAGCCCAGCCCAGTTGAGTGATGCATGGAGTTTGACAGTGTGTGTGTTGTTCCGTGGGGTAACTTCCATTGCGGTGGAACAGTGTGTTCAGGGATGATTGGCAAATTGATTACCTGAAACATTGAAGGTATAAGTAGATATATCTTGGATTTTTAAACAATATCACAGACTTTGATTATAAAAAAACAACAATGACTGAGTTAGCAAAACCAGTGCTAAATGGGCCTAGTATAGAGATTACTGCATCTCATGACAACTGCGCTGCCAAACCACAATCATTATAGCTAACCCTGCAGTCATAAAGCAAATGGATCGCATAATTGTCAAACAAGATTACATCATCGTGACTTCCTTAGACAATTTTCATTACGAAAATTGAGACAAACATCTTATCTGAAGATATGAGTTTAGATGATGATGATGATGAAAGACAGCCATTTTGTCTGGTCAAAGGTTTTATTGTTGCCTCTTTCCTAATCGCCCCCCCCCCATCCAGCCCGCCCACCATCCCTGAATCCGTCAAAGAATCCCCATTGGTTTTGCAGATGGAGCTTTAGAAACATGTTTCTCATTCCACATGAGTAGAGCGTTGCCAACCACACATCTCGGAGAGGATTCTCCCATGTCTTCTCATACACTCTCTTTGTTTACACAGGCTTAGCCACATCTTCATACCACTGGGTGCTCTAATGAACTCCATGCAGTTTAGGCTCCTCTCAGGGTGCCTATCTTTGGGGATGGAGCTGTTGGCAAAGCAGAACACTGAAACATCAGTTGACTAAAACATCATTGTTTACGCTGTCAGTTGTCCCTGCTTTTTAAATCTCAGAATGAATTCCAATATTCTGAGTATAGAGTTTTCATAGCAGCAGACTGAACTCAATGGTCCCTTCAATTGATGTTGGCAGTAATCTAACGAGACTAACCTAATGAGACTAGACTAATATAATGGAATTATTATAGTCTTTATAGTTGGCTTTATTTATGTTCATGCATCTGTCATGTTTTTTGTTAGTTTGATGCACACAGTAATATCTGATTACAAAGAAATTACATGGTTTTGGTCTTCCAACTAAAATACACACATATGTTTTAATATTTGTAAATGTTTCTGGAAGTTTGGATATACTTTATTCTGGGAACAATACATCTTTTGTCATTTTCTTTGAATAACAGTCATTGTTTTCAAAAACAGTGCTTTCGACTCTAACTAGAAACAAGCTGAGACTATAAACTAAATGGAAGAATCAATCTTTCTAAAACATGTAGTTGCATAAGTCCACATATTTTAAAAGCAGGTTAGCCTAGTCCAGGGCATATCCCTTTAAAACAAAGTGGTTTGGAGAAGGGTGTAATTAAAGCAATGTTTAGTGTTTACCCTGAAAACCACCAAGTCAACCAGTCTTATTAGCAACGTTGTGGATAGCATTAGCAGTAAACACCCATTTAGCTACAGACCTTTTTTTTAAAAGTCTCTACAGAACTTTTTTTTACAAGCACAGTCCTGTCATTTTACATGAAAACATGGGTAATCTGGCCACAGTAAAGATGCCAGTCTTCTACAAGCCTCGGAGGCTCTGAGACATGAAGTTAGTGCAGTAAGAGAGAGGTGAAGCATCAGGATATGTACACTGCTCTCTGCCAAGGTACACTCATTTAAGAGCACAAAAAGACTTGCACCGTGAACCCAGAACGTTTTTTCTGTATGTTTGTGTTAGAGATGATGTAAAATGGCTAGAATTCATATTACACGTCAAATTTCTCGTTTAAGATCTTTTCTCTCCATTTTTCTTTACTCGTAAGGAAACAAACATTTGCATTTCAAAGCTCTTCAAATAAAAAAGAAATGAAAAGCAAACCCTTTTATGGGCTTGGAGTCTATATTGGAAAACAGTTCAGGGACGAAATGAATATATT
>NC_137674.1:95784831-95799831 GCF_963989245.1 Nansenia antarctica | reverse complement strand
TCACAAGGGAGCCTGTCATTGGTGGTGAAGATAATAAGGGCTGGCCACCCATTTGAGGAATACTGATGGAGCAGCTGGATCTTTGCATCTCCAATTGGGTGTGTGTGTGTGTGTGTGTGTGTGTGTGTGTGTGTGTGTGTGCGTGTGCGTGTGCGTGTGTGTGTGTGTGTGTCTGTGTGTGTGTGTGTGTGTGCGTGCGTGCGTGCGTGCGTGTGCATGTGCATGCGTGTGTGTGTGTGTGTGTGTCTGTGTGTGTGTGTGTGTGTGTGCGTGTGTGTGTGTGTGTGTGTGTGTGTGTATGTATGTATGGGGTCGCAGCCTTATATTGCCCTGTAATGTTTTATCCAGTGTGTGGGCTGGGGTTTACAGTGTCCCCGTGTCCGGCCATGCGGTGAAGTCGTTGGGCTGGGGGGGGGGGGGGGGGGGGGGGGGGGATGCAGGCAGACATCGGGCTGAGAGGGCCGTGGAGGACTATGGGCTGGGGGGGCGTGGTGGATGTTTGTTTGTGTATCAGACTGCGGTCAGTCACTGCTCTGTTTAAACAGGGTTGGTGTTACGAGGAAGTCTGCTTCCCGCAACATCTGTCCTCGTCCTCTGAAAATGCTGGTCACCCATTCATTCATCTGACCACTGTAATATCACTGTCATGTCAATGTAGCATTTGAAACGGCAGTCAAGACCTAATCACTAGAAACTATCAGAGTTTGGAGAGCATTGTTTTAATTGGTCTTTTACTGGCTATGGCTCTCATCTTGACCTCTTACAATTTCTCTAAACAAGAACTCAAAATTAGAATTCGTGATCAAGTCGTTCATGAGAACGAAAAGACGGAACGGGTTAGTAACAGGAACCTAGTTGGAAAATCAGCCATAACAAACCAATTTTATCCTCATGAGAATTCTCATGTCTGCTGGTACTAGTAATCCCACTAAGAAAACAGAGACATTTCGGTCCTCCTAATTTAATAGAGGTTTTCTTCTTCTCCCTCTCAGCCGAGCACCTGTTTAAAGGAGCCATCCCCCTAGACTTTGTTATTTTTCATTTACTTGTGCCCTCAGGTTTTCAATCATACGTCCATTACTAAGCAAACAAATACGTTCCGGGCATATGTGCAGACACAAATATAGACATGAGTTATGAGATTTAAAGAAGCACCGGGAAGGCTTTGGACTTTAATACACAACATCTGCAGTGGACAACACAGTCACAACCAGAGCATCCCACCAAAGTCCATCAGTCTGGTATCAGACAGTCTTGCATGTGTAGGGCCTTAAGTGTTGAACTTTGAGTGAAGAGGGAGAGAGAGAGGAGAAATGAAATAATGATTATTAACTGTTTAAGTGCCGGTGTTATGATTTATTGAGCCAAAGTGGCCAGAGTTTGGAGTGTCACGGTGGATTTCCAGATGCATCTGTCTTGTGGTTTTGGCAGCTTGTCGTACCCCGGGTTCAGATGTTAGCGTCGGAGCCCTGACATCCCGTTCCGTCTTAAGCCCTCGCAGTCCCAGTACAATACATTACACCTACGCTGCCCTCAGCCCCAACTCTGTTTCCAAACCATCCGCACATCTGCTTTTCATTGCACTCGCATCTCGGAAAAGACTTGAACACATTAAACACTGGCACAAGGCACAGTCTCACTCCAGCACTTAACACGGCGCTTAGGTGACTTAAAAGGCATAGTGGGAGAATTATCGAAAATGAAGTGTCACCGAAATAAAAAAAAATCGCCCAAGATTACCACCAATTACACTTAATAATGCAGCGCAGGCCATCTGCTGATCAGATGCAGCAGGGCTATTGTCCGGGGAGAGAACGGAGAGGGGGAGAGAGAGAGAGAGAGAGAGACCAGGGAGAGAGACCAGGGAGAGAGGCCAGGGAGAGAGGCCAGAGAGAGAGAGAGGCCAGAGAGGCCAGAGAGATGAGTTCTTGGGACTGTGATAAATTGTGTGAAATAAGATACAATAATAGTATTTCAATACCAGTGTTGGATAACATGTGTAACATTGGAATGGAATGTTTGATGATCTCAGGTAGTAATAATAATGCAGTCATGTACTGTGTGTACATCTTGAGATAATAGCCATGTTCTCTCTAAGGGGGTTATGTGCTTTGGATTGGAGACATGTGGCTATTCAGCTTTATTACTCATTTATTAGTCAGTCAGATTGCGAGGGAGTTAGCCAAAGCACAGCTCTGTCCTGTACATGACTCTTTGATGATCTGGCCTCTAGGCAGCTATGCAGTCATATACAGTTACAATGCCACTCTCTTGACCCTTAGGGCAGCACTGTGGAAATACATGTAAAATGTAATTACAATCTTTATCATTTTCACTATACACTTTAACTATTGACTGCTTGGTTTATGTATGTAGCCCTACTGTAAGTTAACAGAGTGAGAGAATGAGTTTAGTTCTGGATTGGTAAGCTTGTCTGTTGTATTGCTTCTCTGACTGCAGTTGAATGATGGGGATGAATTCATCAGTGGAAATAGATCGTTAGGACGTTCCGTTTGCGGTCCCGACGTATCTGTTTTTAATGGCTTTGCTTTGTGTTCTTAAGGGGTTTTGAAAGGAGGAAGCATGACAAATGTATGACATAAGAGCACTCTTAATAATAATGGGGTGATTGGAACCTAATTTTTTCTCCTAAACACATGCCAACATTAATAATTAATAATAATAATAAAAAATATATATAATTACATACAATCATTGAACACTTTATTAACACTATACTAATACTCCTCCCTTTGTACTCAAAACAGCCTCAATTCTTGGCAATTCGTGGCATAGATTCCACAAGATGTTGGAAACATTCCTTTGAGATTCTGGTCCTTGATGACATGTTTGCATCACACTATTCCTGCTGATTTTTCAGGTGCACTTTCAAGTTGTGAATCACCCGTTCTACCACATCCCAAAGGTGTTTTTGCTTTGTGACATGGTGCATTATCATGCTGGAAGTAGCCATTAGAAGAAGGGTACATTGTGGCCATGAAGGGATGCACATGGTTAGCAACAATACTCAAATAGGCTGTGGCATTCAAGTGATGATCGATTGGTATTAAAGGGCCCAAAGTGTGCCAAGAAAACATTCCCCACACCATTACCTGAATGAATGAGAAGGTGTACAGGTGTTTCTAATAAAGTGTCGGTGAGTGTATATCCCTTTATAATTACCGCACGTCTGCAGCAATAGCTCATCTGTGTATTAGTGTGGAATGGAGCCTAGTACTTAAATCTAATCTCATGTTGTCCCTGCATGCATTAGATAGCTGCTCCGTTTGCAATCAACCTTAAAGAATGCTCATCAAGTGGAGCATAGCACTGCAGATCAAAACAGGGGAAATACTGCACATAGCATGATATAAAATTAGGTGTTTTCCTTTTCCAAAAAGCAGTTTTTTTAGGAGCGGGGATAACAATAGAGGCCTTCTTCTGGGCTCTGTCTCTGGTTGTGAATGCTGACATCAGTGGGTGTTTGTGAGGATGGGCCAGCACATCTGTACATGGTCTTTGATAGAGCAGCTATATGGTTGCCCCCGGTGATTCTGGCAGAAGGCTGTAACGAATCTCTCCCTGATCTCACGCCCTGCGATTGTCACTCCTAATTGGTCCTGAATGCTTGCAAGTGTGCGTGTCAAACCACGCCACGCTCCCACCTCTCCTGTCCTGAGGAGAACATGGTTACTTTCAGTTTTACACAGCATAGGATCATCTGTTTTTTGCAATTGTTCTTTTACATAACACTCTGACTGATACGTTTGAAACATACAATCATGGCGACGAACCATTTAACAAATCAGTAGGCCTGATAGTCATTCCTTTCATAATAATGCTGTGAATATAATTCAAATCCACTGTGATGAAGGCATGTTCAATACAGATGTTGATTCTAAACTACAATCAACACATGTGCCCTATCATAGTTCAGTAGACCATTAGACCACCCACTGTCACTCTTCAAAGACCCAACCAAATCGGTCGGCACTGGCCTGACCACAACATGTTCCCATCACTGTATCAGACTAACATTGGACCACATCCTCTCTCTCTCTCTCTCCCCCCTCTCCCTCTCTCCTTCTCATCTCTCTTCTCTCTTTGTCTCTCTCTCTCTCTCTCTCTCCCTCTCTCTCTCTCTCTCTCTCTCTCTCTCTCTCTCTCTCCATCGTTCTCTGTCACCGATTCTGGGTGTCTTATGTTTCACCTCAGTCCCCCTGTGCTTTCTCCGGGCTTCTCCTGATCAAACCTGCGCTAACACACAATGAAATATTCAGCGCTGAATTACCATGGCACATTCAATATAAACTGAATTTAACTGTTGGTCCCCTTCCAAGCCACCATATGGTGAAAAAGCCTGTTCTTCTAGCCTGAGCATGACTGATTTGTTAATGTAGCAAAGCTTTAAATCACTGGACCGCTCACTTTCTATGGTACAGAATATTGGGCTTTAGAACCGAGGCCCGAGATGGGAGACACCTTGGTTTTATTGGAAGGGAGAGTGACTGTTTTTAGTTCTGAAGACAGAATAGTTATGCTGTTGTATAACAATGCGAGTACACTTGATTATTTTCTCTCTCACTAGTCCATTGTTTCCTCATCCAAAGCCATTTTCCCTCATCTCATCACATCTTCTCCCTCAGAGAGACATACAGAGAGCCAGTTCTTCTACTTTGGGAGAAGCATCTGAACACACCCCTGCTGTATCCCTTTCAAATACAGCAATCACAAGCAATGCGAAGGCTTGTGGAAAAGCTGCCAAATAGTATTGAAACAATCTTTTGTATTTTGCATTCTCTACAAACTGAACAAATCAGAGGTAATCACTCCTCTGGACTTTTCACGGTGTGCAGTTTGTCTGATTTACAAGAAGTACTTTCACTGGCAAACAGAGAATATTTCGAAACAGAGGAATTGTCTTTGAAAGTGCATTGTCTTTTATTCGGGTTGGATTTGCCCCCTTAATCGAATTTTCCAAAGCTTATCGTTGTATTGTATGTCATATTTGATCATTACTTGAACAGAACATCATCAACAGACTGATTATGTTTTTTTTATTTATTTGTATCTAATATAGTGATTGTGTGCATGTGTGTGTGTGTGTGTGTGTGTGTGTGTGTGTGTCTGTTTTGTTGTGTATGTGTGCATGCATGCGTGTCTAACCTTCCCCATGACACAAATTAATTCAGATTCTAGTCATTTCTGTTCCATCGGGTACGGACTTATGTCACCATCGGCCATCCTGATTGAATCACTTTTGTTCCAGTTGAGGCAAGAAATATTTGGCCGTAGATCAACTACAGGCCTTGATGTTTTTATACACAAACTAAGGCTGTACACAAACTAAGCCTGTCACATTCTGATTTGGTCAAAAACAACTCTACATTAGGGTTGCAGATGGTCATATAAAGGGCAGAAAACACAACATAATCTCCATCAGATGTTTATATCAGCATCTTTTCAGCCAATAGCAAGTCAGCTAGGTGTGATAAAAGTCAATGTACCTCTGTAACTGGTTGGATAAAGTTAAAATATTCTCACTTGTATCTACTCCTCCATATCTGTTATTGAACATGACAAGCGACTGTATACAATTGAATGGATCTTCTCAGATCACAATAACAACTGTTGTGGGATATAATTGATTCTTAATAGATTTAGTAGAACTTACAAAGCACAAAGAGCTTAGATCAATTGTCTCCAAAGAGGCCTTTTATTAAGCCAAGTTACATGAGCGCAGAGAGAAATGAGCAGACCAATAAGCAAGAAGCAATAGCCCAAGAGCAAAAAGCCCCCAACGATGGGTGCGACTCATATTTATAGAACTGTCCTTGGTCATGAGGTCACTATTCTTGGGAACCAATCATATTATACAAATCTGTGCTTACATAAGTTATGGGCCCTGTCCATAGTCAGAATTATTCACCGCGCCACAGATCTTGGCCCATCCCTTACAGGAAGGAAATGGGCCTTCCTTGAGTGCTAGCTTCGCCACTACTGTAGAGAGACTTACATTTCTCAGTATAACATATATAACATAAAACCACTACACAACACAAATTCAAAGGGAATAATAAGTCCCTCATTCATGAAAGGAATTAGGCCTATGTCAACTTGTCAGGAGTGGGATATAGAAGACTACTGGCCTTTGAGCAGCTACAGTAGCATCAGCTAGCAAAGGTCTGTTTCCCTCTGAGACAGCCTCCCCGTTTGATGGTGGGTGTTGTAACAAGGCGCAGTGCAGAACCACTGATCAACCAATCACCTATTACCACAGATTGTTGATCAATATCAGCTCATTTTCTACACGCAATATCGTAAGCATCCATGCCCACCCTTAGCAAAAAAACAAAACTGGTACAAACTGGAGAAATTGCGTTGACGGCGCTTAAAACGCGCCTTATGGGTTATTATTTTTTATTGCAGGCATTAACGCGTTAAACTTTGACAGCCCTAACCCGAAGACAGTTGGATATGCTAACTGTGGAAATGGTCAGCCCAAAAAAAAAAAAAGAAAGAAAAGACAGAATGATCCAGGACTTTAATAAACAGAACCATTTGTATTCCTTGAAAACAGAACAGAGCTGAATGACTTCTTGCCTTCTGTTTATGGCTTTGAGTGAAACCAGCAGCATGCCACTCATAGTCCCTCTGCTCCTCTACACTGTTTGCTCTCTCTCTCTCCACCTCTTTCCCACTCCACCACTCCTTCTGTAGTATGGTTCTGCATCTCTCTCTATGCCTCTTCACATCTCCCCTTTTCTCTCTACCCCAACACCTCTCCCCTACCCCCCGCCCCCTCTCTACCTGTATTTGATCCTGTATGACCTTATATATCTATTTTTTCTCTCCTTTTTTGTCTCTCCTCCCTCCTTTTCTTCCCCCTGTTAACCCGTATCTCCTTTTCTTTCTGTCTCTTATATCACATGGAACGTGTTTGGGTGCTTGTATTAATAATAGCTCATGGGGTGTGATAACATTGTCAATAACATAATTAAAAGCAAATTGAATTTGAGAAATTGAGTTAAGGAGGGTCGGAGAAGGGGACACATGAGTGAGTGGGGGTGTCATCTTACCTCCAGTCCAAATATTTCCTCATACACTAACCCTCTTCTCTTCTCTCACTTTCATCTGACGCACTTCACTTTTCTGGTCATATGTTTTATGGAATTTCCTTTGGGCCATCTGAATGTTAAAGGGGCAATCTGGGATTGGTACATTTTTTACTTTTAGATGAAAGAAAATCGATATAGCCATTGATTATTGATTGCTTCACAAGTTTAGTTTAGCTGTCTTAACCCATGAAAACCTTGCTTGTTTTATTCGATTATTGTAAACAATGTAATTTCAAACACTGTATAGCTTCAAAACATGATTAAAACTATCATTTTGATCTTGGGGATGATCAGTCCTCCATAGCGCATAGTGCATCCATAGGCCCCGTCTATGGTTAGAACCCCAGATTTTATATTTCTTGGCTCTTAATTAATTTGTACAGCTAGTTTGTGTTTGGCTTTCTCATTTTTGACATGTGTACACAATAGAGCATGGGTTAAAGCTAGTGAATGTCTTGAACGTCAATGCTGCTGTCATCAATTTTGAAGTTCACAAAAGAGCACACATTTCATAAATCAACAGATAGCGCAAAGTTACAGCCAGCGATTGTTCCTCGAGAGAATTGTCATAATCTAATAGAATTTCAACATCACTGTCACTGATGGAACTGTCTCCAAGGAAATCTCTTGCACTCTGCGACAGTTATTAATCTCTCAGGGCTGTCGTTAGATTAGCCAAATGGACGCAGAGCCAACTTCCAGTTAGCAAAGTGACAGCGCTGTCACAGAGATCCTCAGTCATCATGGCCCCCCTACTGTTTTCCAGTGAACGGAGGTTGCAGTGCTTACTGCTCTGAGAAGGACGTCAGCCCTGAGCTGGAGCTGGGGGTTGGTGAGGGGGCACTGATGCGCTGTGGGCAGAGCCTGGCCGTGCCACTGGGGGGCCAGCTGGGGGGTCACTACCACAGTGTCCACTGTGACCGGCCCACACAGAACCTCCATCTTCAGGACAACCAGCACCCTGACGCCAGGTAAGAGCACCATGGCAGAGGCAGACTAGAATATAATGTGCTGCAATATGTATTAGTACTGCTGCTGATAATATAATCATATGATGGAAATAAATGTGGCAGCAGCCGATCAAATGTTGGGATTTTGTATTCCGAAAAATGTCAATAAATTTCAACGTTGTTGAAAATCAATGACACACCCGCTAGTCAACTAACTCAGCTTGTTTTGTGAGCCTGCTAACAATGTAAAGTTGTGTTATAGTTAACTAGGTAGTAGTGGGGATTACTCACTGAATCCATTGCGTTGCAATGATTTGGCTTGATTAGCGAGTGTGTCATTGATTTTCAACAGCGTTGAAATGTATTTACATTTTTCTGAATAAAAGTCTGAACAATTTGATTGGTTGCCGACTTGTTCCCGGTTTCACCAGCTGCCGTCACAAATGATGATAGACCTACAGAGATACTAGTGATAATGACATACTTGAATGCTGTATTTTTGCAAATAACAGTTAAACATTGAATTTAAGATCACCTGCTAGGTCAATATAATCTTTCACAGCCCATCCTATGGAATCATACCTGTATCTTTTCACATGTCAGAAAATAACTCTTCTCTGTCTAGTTTCATTGCTAGATTGTTATCATCTCCGTCCCTCCTCCTCTCTGTTCTTCAGACTACAGTCTTACACCCCAAAGTGCTTCTGGACAGACATTCAATTCTACCTTTATTGTCTCTGAATGCCATTGCCACAGCCAAACAGGAAATAGCGCTCATGAAACAAGGGAGACTCTCTTTATTGACTACGACAAAGTATGACTATGAGCATTATCCAGTCTAGCTAGCGTTAGCTTCTTTCCCCCAGCGTGCACAGGGGCAGAGAGGACAAAGACAATTCCTTCATGGAACAGGACAGAGAAAGAGGGCCCTTCTCACATCACTCATGAGCTTTGCACAAAATCCATAATGAGGGAACTGACAGGAATTATTATGTAGGAGATCACAGCGACGCATGGAGAAATACGACCTCGCTCCCCATTCACAGGGGCAAGATTCCCACCATAATACACAGTATTGTAAATGCTGACCCCTCACAGGCCGTCATTATGCCAACAAACCAGGTGACTCCCATTTATCCCAGATGTAGGGTTGGGTTTAACCCCTTTGTGGTCTTCAAAGCCTGTCAGACACACAAGCCTGTGGCCTCTCCGTATCTCTCCCCCTTTCTCTATTCTCAAGTCATAATCAATGGCCATTCATAACTGCTCACAGGTTGAAGTTCCCGTTTCATTTATTAATGAAATCACTCTGGATCATCTGTGGTGGATGCTTACCTGTTTCGAAACAGTCTGTCAGATATGTCATTAGATTCATTAGGTTAATGTCGTAGACCCTCTAACACAGAGACTTGTAGTTCTGCAGGGGCTCTCAGGGCTGAAATATTTCTTTATCTAAACAGAGATAGAGAGAGACCAGAGAAACTAGAGAGAGCAGATAGAGAGAGAGAGAGAGAGAGAGAGAGAGAGAGAGTGAGAGAGAGGCGAGAAAGACCAGAGAGAGAGAGAGAGAGAGATTGAGAGAGTGAGAGTGAGAGGGATCACTTCGGGCCAACTCTAGAGCTCACAGCCCTGCTTGTTGTACAGAGTACTGAAAGTGCTCGCTTGTGGGAAGGATGGTTTGGCAGGACACAGACAGCCATGGCCTTTATCTATCAACAGCGGGCCGGTTAATAGTGCTCATATTCTCCCCTGTGTCGCCTTAATAGCGTAGCGCTCAGATTCCCCGCTGTGTGTTTTCCCCCCCGTAGATCCTCTGCCTTCCAGAGATCCCTCGCCTCGCCAGACCCGGGTTGCGGCAGCTCCAACGGGGCCAGGGCTCCTCTCCCCTACACCATCAAACAGGAGACCTCCATGGGCTACAAGATCTCCTCCGGACCACTGGGGATCATCCCCACCTTTCAGAACGGAAGGGCAGCCATGGGGATGCGGCGGGGGGACATGGAGGGTCTACACGGTAGCGTCGGCGTCGGCAGCTTAGACAGCGCTCTGTCGGCGGACGCAGCGTACCCGTTTAATAATGAAGATGGCTCCTCCCCACTGTCTTTGTCCCCTGGCGGCTCCCGTCATTCAGCGCGGCTGCTCCACGCTAGCAGCCTGAAGAGACGCTGCCTGTCACTGGCCTCCCAGTCCCCCGCTGCCAGCAACACCGCTAACGCTAACGTCGCCTCCGCCACCGAGGGGATCGATATCACCGCCATCATCTGCTCCTCCCAGATGTCCGTGGTGGCCTGCGTCAACGGCCTCCGGACAAACACCTCGCCCCAGCCCAGTGGCTTCTCCCGGGCAGCCAGTGGCCCCCGCAAGCCCCCGGCCCCGCCTCTGCCTCCGCCTCGCAGCAGCCCCCAGCCCCCACAGGAGAACTGTCAGCTGTCCTCGCCTGCTTCCGCCTGCCTGCTGTCCCTCTCCTCCTGCTCCTCCTCCTCGTCCTCCTCCTCAGTGTCGTCGCTGGAGCCGGAGCAGGGCCAGGGCCAGGGGTTGTGTGAGGAGCAGGGCTCCATGCACCAGGGGCCTGGGGGAGGTGGAGGAGGAGGAGGAGGCTCTGAGGGGCTGGGGCTGCTGATGAGCGGGTCCCTGATGCAGCCTGGGTCTCTGCTGCTGGAGGGAGGCTGTCAGAGAGCCGGCGGCGGAGCTCTGAAACAGGAGCCCCTGGATGACTTCTCCCCCAGCGAGGAGGAGCTCTTTCAGCACCACTACCATCATCACCACCACCAACACCTGACCGGCCGCCAAGGACACCTCCGCCACCCCCTCCACCACCACCCTGCCCCCCCCCGGCCTTCCATGCCACCCCCCTACCACCTGCACCAGTACATGGGCTCCAGCCCGGGGGGGGGGCTGCTGCATCTCCAGAACCAGCCCACAGCACCACCCTCCTCCTCCTCTCTGCTACAGGGCGTCAAACCCGCAGGCCACGCCGGTCCCCACACGGGTCCCGAGAGGGAGGATGGGGGGCAGCTGGGCGACAAGCAGGCGTGCCGTTGGATCGACTGCAGCGCCGTGTACGAGCAACAGGAGGAGCTGGTGAGGCACATCGAGAAGGTGCACATCGACCAGCGCAAAGGAGAGGACTTCACCTGCTTCTGGGCCGGCTGCATCCGCCGCTACAAGCCCTTCAACGCCCGGTACAAGCTGCTCATCCACATGAGGGTCCACTCGGGAGAAAAGCCCAACAAGTGTATGGTGAGTCCCCAACCCAGCCCAGAACCCAACCCTCTACTGCTCCCTGTTACCCAATGTTGTTCACAGTCCACTCACCAGAATGACACCATATCTCATTCTCACATTTTCAGCTCTATTCTGGTGTTATCATAATGATGGTTTTACAGGGAGATCCTATCTAGTTGTCACATGTTAATTATAGTGTCCACAGCATATGCAAGTAGAGATATCCCCATTTGGGGTAACCACGACGACCCATGTTATCCCTCCATTGGCTCCTCCCATAGACTAGGCCGAGAGTCTATGAGGAAACTACATTTTTAAACCGGTAGGTCTATATATATATATATATATATATATATATATATATATATTTGATATATGAGTAGAGGCCTATTTTCTGAACGTGCATTGATGTAAGGTTAGTTAGTTTATTGTCCTTATTGTGGTATTTCATTGAAGTTGGTTTAGTGTATCCAACCAAAAACATTCCAGACTTTATTGTCCAAAACACAACACCGGTGGCCTCTATCTACGGATTTATAGGATATATTTTGGCTAAATTAAATGAACATGTTTAACATCCCTGGACTGGTTCATGCATGACATTTATCCAAGTTAAGGAGACTTCAACAGAATGCATTGTTTCCCAAAAAAAGACTGGGGCTTGCTTTATTGCAGCTTATTTCTCAGTACGAATTTAGAAAAGTTATTGTTGAAAACGGATACATTTGTAGTTGGAGTATTTTCACAAGTTAAAACACACATTTTCCATTGAAGAACTGAGTTGTTATAATTGGACCCGTAGCTTGTGCGTCGTTGTATAAATAGATTTTGTGGTTCTTTACAGGTAAAACTCTCCAATTACACAAGTCAACACACTAATCACTGTCAAGCTGTCATTCCCCAGCAACACTGAGCAAATGGAAAAAGCCCTCCAACCTCAAGAATGATTTAGTCCAAATACACAATTAGTCCACAATTTGTGTAGGACCAAGTCCTGTTTATTTTCACTGGCCCTCCTGTTTTTTAAGGAGGGATTCCGTTCATGAAAACTCAACACATCTGGTTAACATAACTAAACAACGCATACACTTGATCCCTTTAAATGGGAAGTTGAAATGTTTGGCTGTCCCACATATTATGTATTAAGTGAATTGGCTTTTTATCCAAACCAAACAGGGGAGAGATGTGGTAGTCTGGTAGAGTAGGTGCTGCCACATAGGTGATGGCCAGTCAAGCTTTTCTGGCTTGCTCAGTTCAGTGTTTGACCCAATCCCTGTCAGACATGGTCTTTCTTCATGAACTGATTATGCATCAAGAACTGATTATGCAAGCTTGTACGCAAACACCCCAGCAGTACCTGCTTTCTCTCATTCTGGTGAAGTCCAAACATTGTGTATTTTATGTTTCTAAATATTTGAGTGTAATGCACTAGCTGAAATTTATGAAGTGTTGCTAAAGCTACATTTCAAAAATAGTATTTGGACGTGGATATGTGATGCAATATTTATGTTGATAGTGAGCCTTGTTAGTTTCTCAGAGTGGCTCTAGGGGTTAGTGTGTTTATTGTAACTGAAAAGACACAGACATGACTTGGTGGATTGATGATTTTCTAGTGAAGTACATACAGTCTTTAGAGTTCTGGAAGTAATCCACAGTATTGTCAGGCAGCTGTTGGTGTTGGTGTGTTATTCCAGAGTGTGTGTGTTGCGTATACAGTACATTACACACTTTCCTTTTTTGCGACAGCAAAAAAGCTACAATATGTGTTGGGTGTGTCGCGTGCCCCGATGCTGATGTCACAGTTTAGTGACACACAGAGCAGGAATGCAAATAGGCGCTGTGTGAATGTTTGTGTGTGTTTGTGCAGTATCCATGTATGTAGAATATATTTGTGTGAAAGTGTGTATGTGCTGGGGAGATGTTTACCAGATGTTAACACTAGCATAATTCGGCCCAGTGTAGTGGAGCCACTGGACTCTGTCTCAGGACGTGAACAAGGGGGTGCAGACCTCAAACACACACACACACACACACACACACACACACACACACACACACACACACACACACACACACAGTACAATAGGAAGAATATAAACAGAAATGTAAAAATGTTCAAAACATAACCATAAACACATCGAATCATCAGGAGGAGGATATCATTTTGATTCCCAGTTTTTCCACCGATGCTCTAAATGGCTTATGGACAAAAACGAGCACATGTTCTGCATGGGTTTGAGGCCTTGTTTTTGTTTGCATATGTTTCAGAGTGTGTGATCATACATGTTTCATACTGTACTACTGTATACAGTATGTGATGTGACTGTGTGTGCATATATGTGCGTTTCTACAGTATGTCTGTTCAGTCCCTGTACAGCCCCTTATTTAGACTGTTTGTCTGCAATTCGGTCTGACCACTCCAGTCAGAACCCTTGAGTGATGTGTGTTGTGTTTGCCGGGCTCATGCAATAGACAAAGGCATTCAGGAATTCCAGCTATTCGTACAGAGGAAACAGATGAGACGTTTTGATTTAGAACCAAATGCTCCAGAAAAACCCCCATCTAATCCCTGTATTATCTTTCCAGCGGCAGATTCCAGTGGGCGCTCACGAGGCAAGCTTCCCTCACATCCAAGCATAACACCCCCCCCCCCTCTCTCTCTCTCTCTCTCTCTCTCTCTCTCTCTCTCTCTCTCTCTCTCTCTCTCTCTCTCTCTCTCTCTCTCTCTCTCTCTCTCTCTCTCTCTCTCCCACTCTGCCTCTCTCCCTCTCTTCTTCTTTCTCCCAGCTGCACAGCATTTGTTTCATGCCGTGTCTTGGCAGGAAAAAGTAATTATCACAACACAAGTCGTACTCCGACCCTTTCGCTAGCTTGTCACCGTCCGTACCTGGCTATGTTTAACGCCGTCCCACATAAAAAATACAAAAAATGCTCGCAGCCCCCCATCTGTAAACGTTGAGTTTTGGAGCACTTGTAAAGCCCTGTAAACTTTTAGAAGGTACTTTTGGTTTCCCCCCTTCCAATTAACATGGGGCCTCCGGCGGTTAGTTGTGTGGTAGTCGGGCAGGCAGGGACACACAGGCGAAAAGGAAACGGCATAATCTCCCTGCAATATCCTGTTGTGTTTCATGCCTAATTCGCCTGTTGTTTTAGCTTATGAAATTTTGTTTCTCTTGTCTGCATAAATATTAAAAATATATCCCGGGACCGTAGCCCTGACATAGTCACAGGCTTTTGGTATCTTTACTGGGCTCTTCCAGACAGTCCTGAGGATTTGATGTCTCTGATGGCTGGACTCTGTACCCTGAAGGTCATACAAATAGTCAGCAGAACCATGGAATCCCTCTGGTAAACTCAGAGATACAGTAGACGAGAGATAGTTGACTCACATCGTGCTGCAGGACCAGAGCAGTAGTCTTAAGTCTTTACTTACGCTACTTCATCCTCTCCACCAGGAATCATCAGCTCAATGGATCAAAATTGTATTGAATTACTGTTGAGAAAAATCTGTTCATGAGGTCTTGTGCAACTGACACTGGGTTATCCAAACATGGATGGAGCTGTTGGCGGATTTGCTTGTACACACCCCTTCATACATGTTCAGCTATTTACTGTACATGAGCATTCATTATACAACTGGTTGATGAAACCAAGCATTGTGATTGGCCAAGAGCTGTTTGAAGCTTGTATTTAATAATGATAATGTA
>NC_137674.1:95774831-95782331 GCF_963989245.1 Nansenia antarctica | reverse complement strand
ACCACAACTACAGTACCTCAGTATTCTCTTCACATAGTTCTATAACTCCTTCCATTGCAGCAGCATCACATAAACGTGTTGTGGAGCTACAATGTAGAAGAATGTAAGGACAAAGTTAAAGAGACAGTCTAACAGCTACCTTGCTTTCAACTGCGTAACCAGGTATCAAAGCGTGGCAGATCTATGTGATACACCCTAATTACATTTGTCTGGAATGCACCATTTTTACTTTTTTTTTTTACTGTAATTTCCTTAACATTTAATCACGGTCTCGTATCAGAAACCTGAGGACCATGGCTGAAATCGGACAGTACATTGCACAGGGATTGTGTCATAATTGTGTCCTACCCAAGCCCCTTAATCAGTTTAACCTCGCCAGCGGGGCCTGATCGGTTTACTGATACTATGGAGAGAGGGAGTTGGCCCTGAGCTCATGTTCCGGAACTCTCTGAGGGAAGTAGGGACCCAGGCATGTGGAGCAGAGAGGAGAGGGAGATTAGAGAGAGGACAGAGGAAGGAGAGAAGGATAGCACTGCTCTACATGAGCCCAGGGATCTCCCCCTGAGGTGATGGCACTCATTACACCACATCCACATATGGACACTAAGGGGCGCTTAGGTGGCGTAGTGGGTTAAGCGTTGACCGCAGGGTCCCCGGTTCGATTCCGGCCGGGGACATATCCTGCATGTCATCCCTCCTCTCTCTCTCACCCATCCTTCCTGTCTCAATCTCTACTGTATCTGTCAATAAGATGAAAAATATGAGTGGGACTGCCCCACTCAGAAAAAACAAAACAATTAAAAAAACAAAACATATGGACACTAAAATGCTCCCAAACAGTCAGCTCTCAATAAGTGACACAGGTCATATGGGCATGGACTTTGTTAGGAACCATTTTGATGGCTGGCGGTCACACAGCTAATGAAAGAAAAATGTCTGAGGCAAACCCCTGTTTTCTTGAAACGTCAGACACTAACCTTGGTTTGTGTTCGAGACACAATTTACGCCACAGCATTGATTCCACAAACATTCCTGGGGAACCACAGTGTGTGAGGCTGGCCTGTTGGGAGTGTGTGTGGACAGTGGTAAATCTCTCAGTAGGCCTAGGTGGGGTTTGTTGAGGTATTGATGTAGCAGGGGGCTGGGTGTCAGTGGGACACGCATCACACACACCCAGAGCCCAGAGCAACATCTGCCTGACCGACATCACACCTCCTAATAAACAACCAAACAAGAGACACCTTTATAGCTACAGCCCTGACTGGACTGTGTCTGCCCCAGGGGCCAGACCACAGTCCAACCCTTCACCCACACCCAACCCAGCCCTCCACCCAGCCCAGCCCAGCCCAACCCAGCCCAGCCTAGCCTGGACCAGACTAACTAGACTTGACTAGACCATGGCCTGACCGCAACAGCCCAGGCCTATGTACAGCACGCCTCAACCTAATCCAGCCCAAACCTCCACCTAGCCCAGCTCTGCACCCAGCCCAACCCAAACCAGCTCAGGCCAAACCAAACTAGACTAGACTAGACCAAGGCCAGACCACAGCAGCCCAGCCTACGTACAGTACTAGATTGGGCCAGAACAGACCAGGACCCAGTATCTTTGTGGGACAGGGAGGCACCTACAGTAGTTACTGTGTAGCATAGGCACTGGCACTGTGTTTTCAATGTGATGAAAAATGGACTGTTATGTTATGGTGTGGTGTTATGTTTACATTATACTGTAGTATTTTGTGGCTGCAGTACGTTAGGGAGTGCACTTTGAAAGGTAAAGAATGCAATAAAAAGTCAATTTAAACGTATGTAATCTCAGAGGACCTTCTGCCAAGAATTCAGTGTGGTGAATGAAAGTGATTGTGGTATGTATTGTACCGTATGTGATGCGTTTTTGGGGGCCGATTTGGAACGCTGGCAGAACATTGCGCACTATAACGCTGACTCACAGCTGGAATTCGGCAGGACCAATTAGAGCTTTTGAATGCTCCCCACCAAAGTGTTCCTTCTAGGCCAACAATGCTGTCCATGCTGCCTTCCCTCAGGCTCTGTCTGTTTTCACTGTCAAGATCAGCCTTCACTCTGACCTGCCATCTCTAATGGAACTACTGCACCTCAGAGACATATCATACCTCTCTCCAAGGAGAGAGAGTGAGAAAGAGAGAGAGAGAGAGAGAGAGAGAAAGAGATGGGGAGAGATGGATAGAGAGAGAGAGAGGGATATGGATATATATATATATATATATATCGAGAGAGAGAGAGAGAGAGAGAGAGAGAGAGAGAGAGAGAGATTGAGAGAGAGAGAGAGAGAGAGAGAAAGAGATGGGGAGAGATGGATAGAGAGAGAGAGAGAGGGATATGGATATATATATATATATATCGAGAGAGAGAGAGATTGAGAGAGAGAGAGAGAGATTGAGAGAGAGAGAGATTGAGAGAGAGAGAGAGATTGAGAGAGAGAGAGATTGAGAGAGAGAGAGAGAGAGAGAGAAAGAGATGGGGAGAGATGGATAGAGAGAGAGAGAGGGATATGGATATATATAGATAGATATATATCGAGAGAGAGAGAGAGAGAGAGAGAGAGAGAGAGAGAGAGAGAGAGAGAGAGAGAGAGAGAGAGAGAGGAATGGCATTGCAGCAATATTATCACCTGGAGACGAACACACATCCTCACAGTCAGGCAATCCTCATCCTGATAGCGGCGCCCGGAATGATTCACCTGCTTTCTTCATCGTTAAGATAAGATCCCATTGTTTGACTCACAGGCGCTGTCTATTACACCCCTGGTGATGCTAAACAATCTCCCATGTTTAAGACAGATTCTATCTGTTTCTGAACAGAATTAAGACAGGAAAAAGAGAGTGGCATATTTTTGTTTATTTTAACTCATATAGCTTTTTTCCTGTAATAATGACAATTACTAACGAAGAACGAAGCACGTAGAAACGATCCTTTTAGATTGCATATGATCCTTTGTAAAGGAAAATTCACATTCTGTGTCACAGATGTGCAAAGTTTTTTATTTTAAGTGTATGAAGCCAACCATCTAGATTTGGTCATGCACAATTTAGTGTACAGATGGAAAATGGATATTGCATATGAAGAAACCTTCAGTATCGTGATGTAGTCAGCACTCTGTCAGGCTAACAGTGTGAGGCCAGCAAGTGCCAGGCTCAGACTCATATTACTGCTAACATAAACAACTGTCTGATGAGAAATTTCAGGGAAAATATTCCGTAAATATGAAAACGTTTACTGTTGAATACCAGTGGACACTGGAACCTCACAATTTGGTGCAGTTGGCAGGTTACTTTTGTCCAGAGTAATTGCACAGGAATAGAAAATGTTTTTGCACTTAAATGAATGTATTTGCGGGGTGGCAGCATGGGCAGAGGTTCAGATTGGTGGTGAACAGAGACAGACTTATTGAATGTGAAAATAGAACCACACTCTAAAATGTGATTGTGAATAAATGTATTCAAATATGAATGTGTGCGAGATCTGCTGAAGTGTGAAAACAGGGTGGTATAATTGAGCCTTGATAAGGACTGACACGTAAAACGGTGATTGCACATGAATGTATTGCAGCTAGACATATCCTCATTTCTGAAGTGAGGCTGGACACCTGAGAGAGAGAGAGAGAGAGAGAGAGAGAGAGAGAGAGAGAGAGAGAGAAGGAGAAGAGAGAGAGAGAGATAGATAGAACATAACAGAACCTTGACAAACGTCTGAACAAACCGAGGGGCACTGTGACACCAAGGCACCGTGGTACTGTGGCATTTCATCTCAGTTGCACCACATTTCTTGGTTCAGCTGGTCTATTACCCAGAACGTTCTGTGGTTTGGTCCCTCTCCAGCAGTGAGTGAGTGATGCCCAACATATTGCACTGTAACTATTTTAGAGGAAATGTTGCGCAAAATGCCCTTTCTCCCTCTTCGCCTCTGTCTGGCAGACTGGTGTTGATCACAATGCCATCTTGACCTATTGTTCAATTTCGCAGGAGTGTTTTCTCTCTGAATATTATGGTGCCTCTGGCGTCAAGGTGTTTGGCTTGGCAGCCCGAGGGGCGTCTGAAATGTTTATTTGTTGTCACATTGGAGTTAAAGAGTGGCCCAATGTAGGCGTGAGCCCTAGACAGCTGTGTCAACTATCCCCTGTATGGACAAGGAATGGTTTGCCAAAAAGTGAAAAGGAGAGAGAGAGAAGACAGAGAGAGAGAGAGAGAGAGAGAGAGAGAAGGGCAGTAGAAGGAGAGATGTGGAGCAAGACTGGGGAAGATGGTTAGGGACTGACTGGAGATGACGCAGGACCAACCAACGTCATTGGTAGAGGGAAAGTGGGAGAAGGAGAGGAGCAATTGCAAAGTGAGCGAACAGAGAACCCAGTCATCACACTGGTCCCATTCTAAATGACTTGGTGGCCAATGCAACAAAGTGATCGACTGTTCAATTATACATTGAATTGTGATTGTCTGTACTGATTGCACATAGGGCACATAGCCATCGCTGAAGAGGACTGATAGACAGGTGGTGGAGCCCATCCACGTGTTTAACAGTCCCCATTGTAGGGTTGAAGGAAGAGGAGCTTAGGCCCAGACAGGGGTGTGGAGAGGGGAGAGGCCCAGGGGGAATGGAAGCAGGTGTGAGTGAGAGGTCCAGGACAGATTGAGCCCAGGGTGTCAGAGGAGGCTACAGAGCTAGGCCCGCCCCACAGCGGATACCGTATTGACTCGCAGTAACATCAGTCCAGACGCCGGCTCAAAGCACATATCGTGTTTAGGATTTTCATTGCATCCAGTTCCTCTCTCTGTCTTTTTCACAGGGTTCGAATTCCGCAAATAGGTTTATAATTAATGCCTTGATGGTACACTAATGGCCATGGCACCAAGGTCTGGGTAATAAAGTCTAATTAGCGATTCAAAATAGTTGGAGCAGCTAACGTAAACACACAGGCATTTTATCAGAGAGAGTTATAGTAGCCTATCAACAGATTATAATTCACTATGGAGGAAATTCTACATTGTTTCTCTTATTGACCATAAGTATACTATTATTCCCATACACATTGATGCAACCCATATGCAAGCCCTCTCACTGAACTTTTCCACATTACACAAAGATTGATACTGAAATTTCAACCCTTCTGAAACCCTTCCACAGTTTTTCACAAGCTTGAGATAAAAAGCTCCAGCTCTGTCCTGAGACATCAAAGCCTGCCAAACATCCCTACTACTGTTAGAGCAGTACTGGCCCATGTCTAAACACTGTCCACTCTCATTGGGAAGCATTGATTTGGATGTGGTTGGTCACTTGGCTGAAACTTGACCCCGTTTGTATTGGAAGTTGAGTGCATTTCAAAGGCAACCGGCTGCACAGTTGGACTGTTTTCATACAGGGGGTGGGGTGGGGGGGCGCATGTACATGGGTGCATTCGAAAAGTTACTCATAGACAAGGTGTGCCACTTGAGCAATAGCAGATTTAAGATCCTCTTTGGAAAGGTTGAGAGCAGTTTGGGTTCAATGCCAACACTGATGGTGAACAGATAAGATAATATCCTTATTCCGTTTCCTTCTATGAACTATAAAAGGAAGAGGAAAAGGACTCTAAGTGTGTGTGATCCTGACCCTCCTTTCCTCCCTCCTCACAAACCCGTAAACCCACAACGCCCGGTTCAGGAGGAAATCACGTCTAATGTGATACAGGGGCCTCGGAGCTGGTACCCATCTGAGACGCAGGCCCCTGAATCACAGCAGGTTAAGTGTTTCCATGAAAACTCCACCTCGTTCTTCTCTACAGCCAGACTACCCCTTAGAGTAGCGCAACGCCACGCTTCCATAGCAACAAGGGGTTCAGATCCATCATACGCTTCCTGTTCAATCTCCATCAAAAGGCCAGTTAGAGGAAGAGGCCAGCTGGGCAGTCATTATGTGAGTGGTCCTCATTTAGTCATCCTAAGGAACGCTTCCTGTTGTATCATCCATATACTTTTTTAATCTGCTGCAAACTATGCAGGCATAAGTACAAAATGGCTGTTCAGAACAATTTCTTGAGTCATTTACATGAGTACTTCCTCAACCAATTTATCGGCTGAGCTATCGTGTCGGTCGGCGCTCTGTTCAGCTCCATCTGGACAACAGTCCCGGGTTAGTCACTGCTGTGCTCATGTGTGTGTACTCATATATCACCATTCATAAATCAACTCTTCTGAGCATTATGGCTGAGGGGAAAGATGCAAAAGAAAAACAAAGAGAGTGTGTGTGAATTCATCTCTATCCAGCTTCAAGAAATCAAAATAAAAAAAATAAAAAAATAAAAAAATCTGCCTGTATCTTCAAATTAGGGTTCCTATTCGCAACAGATGAGCCTGGCTGCTAAACAGGGTCCCGGGCTTGGCTGTGGAAATGATATGTGTAAACTATGTAATGCGAATGTTTTAGCGAAGCTGTGTTTAATTTTGTACCCTGACGAAGTGCATGAGAAACCTGCCTCTCCCTAGCTGTCTCGTTGAATCATATGGATATAATTTCATCCATTTACGTTTTTCTACTCTTTGCTGTGGTTGCCACGGGGCATTTGGAAGCAGGCAGATTAAATGCACATGTTTCTCCCAGCCGCAGCCCGAGAGCTCTGCTCCAACGTCTCCACCGAACAGATCCTGAAGTGTTGGTGGTTTTCCTCATCGGTCACAGGATAAAAAGGCACCTTGTGATAAATGAACAGTCTTCCAGAAACCTTTTTTCATACATTTGAATAATGCTGAAAAGCAACCAGTTATAAACTTATATTCAAGGTTTTATTCCGTGGTTGTGTATTTGATTCCTGCAAAAAAAAAGAGATCACCACACCTTGCGAGAAAGCACAGGCAATTAAGGAGCCTCGAAGCATTAGCTAAAATCAATAAAAACAGAAAAACTGGTGGAGCTTCTTAAGCCCTGAGTACCTTAGCTTTTACTGGGGGGCCCCTAAACATGAGTAATAATGGATCTCATGCTAGTTAGCAGATAAAACATTCTAATTCTATTTCTTCCGTCATTAGTCATGATAGTCACATAGGCCTCCAGTCAAACTGGTGGTCAGACCAGGCTTGAACTGTTACAGGGTCCTGGGCTCAAAGGATTCCATCATGTCAACAGCCACACTGGAACATAAGAGAGAACTACAGAACTTTATTCAAGACAAGAAACACATTGAGGAGAGCCTTTTCGGCTGACTGTTTGACCTATAGGCTGTAGAGGCAGGGGCAGGTACATTTTCTGAAGTGAACCTTTTGAGGAAACGCTTGTTTCATTTCTCTCTCTCTCTATCTCTCTCTCTCTCCCTCTCGTGCGCAAGATCTCTCTCTCTCTCTACCTCTCCATCAGGCTTTCCATCAGAATCCTGTCTGAGATGTCAGCAGAAGTCTCCCCCCCCCCCACCAACGCCAAGCAATAACGGGCGGTTTGTTTCGATAATCTCCCTAGTTCTCCAGGCTGCTAACAAGGTCTTTCTGGGAGTGATACACT
>NC_137674.1:95709831-95769831 GCF_963989245.1 Nansenia antarctica | reverse complement strand
ACTCTTTGTCATTCCTCTTTTTCTTCTTCTTTCTCCATCTCTCTCTCTCTCTCCTTCAATTCTGCACTGTGATTTCCCAGCTGAAAGGTAGGAATCTATCTTGGCTTTCTTCTGTCATTCATTACTTTTCATTCTCTTACTCTGCAAGCCTCACGTCACGACGTATCACACATTTTGCATATTCATTATTATTACTCTTTTTTTCAGTCACATTCTCGTCAAATCGTGCTTTACTGTTCAGTTATTGTGTGGTTGATTGTGGGCACCCCATGGCACTGCATCATAAAGTGTCATTATATTGTCATTCTACATTGTCATCACATGTCTGTTCTGTCCTCTGTAGAAACCCTATGCCTGTCAGATCCCTGGCTGCACCAAGCGCTACACAGACCCTAGCTCCCTACGCAAACATGTCAAGATCCACTCGGCCAAAGAGCAACAGGTGCGTAGGAAGGTAAGACACCCAGAGACATAATAATGTATAATGTAATTATACAATAACAGTATAATGTACTGTACATCACATGCATGTTATGCTTCTTGTTGATTTTGTTAGGCCATATGCAGGTGGTAGAGGTTGAGGTCGAGGTCGACATCGGAGGATGCATTGTAATGCATGGAATGGAATGAGGAATGAAACCATTCCTCATTCCATTCCATGCGTTCCAATGAGCCCATCCTTTTGACTTCTACCTCAACCAGTCTCCACTGTTGCAAATGTACGAGTAGGTGTCATTCTCCCTGGTCTGTTGCTTATTCTTTCACAGCTCCATGCAGTTGGTTTAATTTAGAAGGGCTTTGAAAATCATTTCCCCAACAATAGATCAGGTTTGACGACATCTCATCGTGTTCATGGTCAAAAGCACATTCTTCACTGCTGGATGTGGGTGAATACGGAGAGCATGAAGAGAATGGTCTCATTGTTGTTGAAGGGGCTGGATGGTGGCAGGCTGGATGATGTGTTTCTTTGCTTAGCGCGGTAAAACAGAAACACATGTGGGATTGTACCATTGTTAATAAGCTGTAGTGTAGAATACCCCAGTGGACAGATGTTGTGGACAAATGTCAAACAAAGCCTCTCATTCCATCTCCGAGTTAAAGTTGAAGAAAAAGTCTGTTATAGCGTCATGTTCTGGAAGGCAGAAACACAATTCGGTTTTATGAATAGTTGCAAGACGCTCATAAATAAATTGTCTCCAAGACAACATGTCCCACTGTAAGACACACTTGCTGACGTTATCCGACTGTTCTTTGATGATTGCCGTGACTTATGAAACATAATTGAATCTAAATTCAAGTTCTCAGATATCCAAAATTCCCCAAAGCCTCTAAAATTATAAAAACATGTTTCACGTCAACTCAAATATTAATCCAGACTTGCTATCTGGGCCATTGTGAATGAATTCCGTAGGAATCGTGATGGCAGAGCTGTCATATTCATCCTGAAGGATGTTAGTGAGGTAGAACACACCTCCAAACACACTTCCTACCACACATCCAACCTTTCTCCATGGATGGATGGATGGATGGATGGATGGATGGATGGATTGACAGAGGGATTGACAGATGGATGGATGGAGTGATTGTCCAGATCCCTCCCTCTCCTGGCTCTAATAAGAGAGCTGTCTATGGTAGCAAGGCTCTGAGCCCCATCATTTCCTATCATGCTCTGTGGTGAAATTCTTTATTAAAGACGGCCGTGTTGTGTGCTCAGGCCAGTGTACACAGAAGGGCCTTGATCCATCACATACCCCTGCTGTTATGTCAGCTATTACTGGCAAGATGTAGAGCGTTACATTACAGTTATCTAGAGGATGCCAAGATAGCTAATATTAAGTGACTGAATGTCAGCTTAGTTAGTTCAGTGTCATCTAGTTTGTACAGGGATCAAACCCAGCTAACTAGGCTACTACTGTATACTATTATAGACCTGGGTAAAGAAGGCACAGCAGTACTTCAGCCATACACCCCAGCGACTGTCCCAACCCCAACACCAGACAAGAGCACCCTGTTGGCTTAAAGTTCTTTTACCTTCACCTTTCCATAGAAAATCTGGTATTTAGAATGACAATCGCTGTCCTGACGTTACGGCAGTGTTTGAAGGTAAATCTACAGAGGGATGGAGTACATGGTTGTTAGGGTTCCTGTATTGCACTGATGTTCCCCACCGTACTATAACATTGATGACAGAAGCTGGTGAAACCAGGAACAAGTCGGCAGCCGATCAAATGTTTGGGCTTTTATTCCGGAAAAATGTAAATAAATGTCAACTTTGTTGAAAATGTGTTGACACATTCGCTAGTCAACTAACACAGCTTGTTTTTGAGCCTGCTAAGTAACATAGTGTTCTAGTTAACTAGGTAATACTAGGATGACTCACCGAATCCATTGCATTGCAATATTTTGGCTTGACTGGCGAGTGTGTCATTGATTTTCAACAACGTTGACATTTATTTACATTTTTCTGAATAAAAGTCGGAATAATTTGATTGGTTGCCAACTTGTTTCCCGGTTTCACCAGCTGCCGTCACATTTTATGACAGGAGAAATCCACTTCGCTGATCTATAGAGCAGGAGGAACCCATCTCACTGATCTATGCGACAGACTTCTCATCATTCTGTGACTGACTAAGATAGATCTCCTTGAGGCCACAGCTCCACATGAACTGTGATAGATCAGGCAGAGAGAGAGAGAGATCTATTTGGCTCTAAGTGGGGATGCTAGATGTCCACCTATACCTCCAAAACCAATGTATGACGCAAAGGAAAGCCATATAATTTCTTTCTGTAAATGCAAAACTGATTATATATAATAATATATATACTGATTACAGGCTGAACTCGTCCTCCCATTTCTATCTCCACCAGCCTCCCCTTATACAGTATCAATGTTTTGGGACAACTCCATACTACCAAAGCTAATCTTGGAATCCCCTTTGTCTCTCTGATTGATAGCTGAGGCCTTGTCCCCACCTGGAGCAGGACGTCCTGAACGAGTGTCTGTCCGTGCAGCACCTGCAGGGTTCCACCCCTAATCAGCACATGCACTGCCCCGGCCCCTCGCAGCACCTGTTCAACGGGAAAGATGGTCGTTCTCCTGGACTGGGCCAGGACATCTTCACAGGTGCACACCGGAGGAGGTCACT
Organism: Nansenia antarctica; assembly: GCF_963989245.1. Taxonomy (NCBI): domain Eukaryota; kingdom Metazoa; phylum Chordata; class Actinopteri; order Argentiniformes; family Microstomatidae; genus Nansenia; species Nansenia antarctica. Next base: position 95,766,685 of record NC_137674.1, on the reverse strand, counting down.
TTACCCCTCACCCTTAACCCTTAACCCCCTTGACTCCTCAACCCCTAACACCTAACCCCTAACCCTTACCCCCTAACCCCGCAACCTCTATCCCCTAACCTTGAACCCCTCAACCCTTCAACTCCTAACTCCTACCCCCTAACCCCTACGTCCTAACCTTTATCGCCTAACCCTGCATCTAACCAATCCCAAGACATACCGACTTTCAGGTAGACTGGGAAACATCAAACATGTATTTAATGCTCAGCAATCGACACTGAATATGACCCCTTGTATTGACATTGAACGACTGATGATTACTTTTGGTGATTTTGGAATTCAAAACAGTAAGACAGTAAGTGTTAAAGCAAATGTGTGTAAAGGAGACACAGAGGACCATGGTTAGACTATACTATAGAGGAGAGGAGAGATGTCCTGCTGTGTCCTGCAAGTTTATGAACACATCTGCCATTGTTTGCTATTTGTTATTGTTACAGGAACACAATGCACACTTACTGGAGACTGTGGAAGCTGAAGTCGTCTTTGATTGTGGAATTGATGTTTAAAACTTGGCTTATTTTCCTCTTCTTCCCTCTGTTTTGAGTGGATGTGAATGTTAGTTCACTTTTCCTAAATGTGCAAATGGTTTTTAGCCTGGAGGGGCTCTCTGTTGCCGCATTGGCTGATGCGAAGGCGTTCGAGGACGCCTTGTTGTTGGTTGGGATTCATGCCAGCTGAGATGTACAATGGTTTTCATGATGAGTTTAGCTTTGTTCTGTGGCCAACAGAGGGAGGATAGTCAGGAGGAAGGGCAGTGTGGGTACGGTCTGCAGTATTATGATGCCAAAGGCCAACAGGATTATTTTAAAATCCTCCTCTGTCCCCCCCGGTCTGTGGTTCTCTTAGACGATGTGATGGCTGTGTATTTATTTTGGGCAGGTGTAATGAGACAGGACAGAATTTTGTTTCTTAAATGTCTGTTGTTGTATGGTGATGGTGACAATGTAATATGTAATGTCTGTTGTGTATGGTGACCGATGATGATGATTTTATGTGTTTAGGTTTTATATGTGGCTGGTGATGCCAAAGACACATTTCCATCCCTGGAATCATAATCTATCTAATCTAAATTAGGAAGGACTACCAGTTAAGTAAACCTTGTGTTTCGTCTTTGTTGATTGGCTTGTTGCATGGCTTCACATTTTTGTCCATTTAGGCTCTTTGCTCCTTTTAGACGATCGTTGTCCCTTTTAGAACCTCGATTAGTGTGTTTCCAGATGAACCTGAGGAGGTACAGTGGGCCTTCAAGGGTACATCAATGTGGAGGTGTGCGGACCCACAGGCTTGTGCAGCAGGGTAGTCTGTATGATCCATATCTGGCTTTGTCTCCCCTTGTCAGCCTCAACACACACACAGACACACAGACACACAGACACACAGACACACAGACACACACACACACACACACACACACACACACACACACACACACACACACACAGGCCCTTCACAGACAGACAGATCCGTGTCATAAGTCACTCAGAACCTTTTCAGGACACTGACTCCGGTAACTCACCCAGAGCCTCCTTCTCTGCCGAGCCTAGCGATGAAATCGAAGCAATCACACCCATTATTTGTTGAATGTTTGCCGGGTCTGGTAGCAGATGTTGGGGCTAAAGGGGAAACCATTTAAGGTCTGTGATTGATGATTTGGGAGTAATGAATCAAGCTTGTAACCATTTCAGAGAGCTGTCAGATAGGCCCTGCTTCCACTTGAACACAGCTGGGTGGAAACTGCAAAACCAGGAGCGCTCCCTCGCTCAATAGCTCCTCACCGCCTGACTGCCGGAACAGTCAGCGCACCGCTGTCCCCCAGGACACTGGGAAAGACATCAGAACAGGACAACATGAGGAGAGCAGAGAGAGTAGATTTACTGGAAAGGAGGAGAGGAGGGAGTTGCTACATCATGAGACCCTCTGACAGACCTCAGTCCTTTTGAGTCAATCCACTCGACAGAACATTCAGATGTCACCGTAGTTTGTCCCTAAGAGCTTTACTGTAACATTGTGATATGAATCATGTTTAAACTGTGGTGGTTTCTGAGTGCCAGATGCTCATGCATTTACATTGACATTTTTGCCATTTAGCAGACACCTTTATCCAAAGCAACTTACAACAAATAGATTTTTCTTTTTTCACTTAAAACCCAAAAAACGGAATCATTTACATTACATTTACATTCAAGTTAGCAGGCACTTTTATCCAAATAACTTACACTACATTTATCTAAGTAAGTGAATCAACTATACATCAGTCATCATAAGTAAAACCTTTGGTAAGAACAAGTGCCATCGGCAGTCACAGTACTAGAGAAAGACATACACACACTCAAATGGATACACTATGTATGTGCACACATGCATGGACGCATGCACAGATGCACGCACACATCAAGGCCAATCCCCACGGCAGCACAAACAATGTACTGTAAAATTTCAAACAGCAGAGACACAGAACATTTTAATTTTCAACGTTCTTCAGATTGGATGAAAGTTGTCAAAACAAAAGCTTAGTTGCCATGAAAAAGCTTTTCATCTGGTCAAAGGGACACGAGCGAGCGGGGGCCTCGAGTTGATTTGGCACATTTAGCGAATTAACTTTGTTTGTCTTTCAGGCCTGTACACTGGCTCCAGCACTCCCCATCACAGCGCCTCGGTGGAGCTCCTCTCCCCCACCCCCGCCTCTGGCTCAGCCTCTGCCCCTGACCTGCCCCACAGGCAGCCCCGGCTGGACCGAGACCTAAGTAGCCCTCATCATTTATCCCCTCTATCCAACATAGAGAACACACGCGACGGGTGAGTCCCCTGGCACACTACCATTAAAACATTATCAACGTTAAATTAAACGATTAAACCGTATTTAAACACTGGATCGTACTGTACATGCATGGCAATGCTGCCATTCCAGAACTTGGTAATTGGAAAGTATTTGTTCCAGAGAGTTTCTTTATTAACAAAAAAGAAGACAGAGCCAGCACTTAACAAATGCCCAACATTTCAGCATTGTGCCTCTGTCAAGGAGGTACAGTAACTGCCATTCCAACATACTGTACACTACAGTACAAGTTAGTTCATCCCATACACACACTCACCCAATGGTTGCAAGCTGAACATAGCTTGTCTATACACTATAGCTGATGAAAGGATTGCTCCTGCAAGAGGGGTAATGGGTCAGCTGAACTGCCTGCGAGATGATGTGGCGCTGTGGTCATCACTGTGGGACATCACTGATGGGTTCATAGATATTATCTACACTGATTGCAGCAAAACTGTGAGGAGAACAACTTTGCTGAGTTACAGTACTTGTCATCCGAAACCCCCCTGACCAGTTAGGTCAACCCTTCAAATGCCGCCATACTATTATTTTAACTGGCTTATTCAAAACGCACAGCCATGACCCCTCTCAGATCTAAACAGCACCCACGGGAGAGGAGTGTAGAGAGGCCATTGTGAGGTCAGCATGATACAGTCCTCTCTATTTCTGGCTCTCTGTCCAGTTCTGTCCTCATCAGGTCCGGTTCCCCTTCTGGAGTACTTACAATGACATAACCGATTGGCTGAAGATTATACACATTCCCCAAACATTCAAAAGCAGTGTGATGACTCCTCTTGTTTGTTATTTTAATATATTAGCAGCACTTAACCTCCATGTCTTTGTTATGATGTATATTTATTTAGCTTTGGTCATAATTGTTATCTCTTTTGTTTGACATACACACACTACTGTGTCAGCTAGATATTTTGGAACAAGTATTACTTATACGTTTTACTTTACTTCTTTACTACTACTTTACTTCTATTACGTCTAGGCTTTCGGCTAACTAGTTTCCCCGTTGTTTAGCATAGAGAGATGCTATAGAGCGCTACCGTCTGTTTTATTGAAGAGGTGCTGTGTCCTGCTCCAGATTAACAAACACATTTCCACTTTGGCTGCTCTCTAGGTTTAGTTCCTTTGAGAGTGAAGAGTGATCAGTTCCAACGTCAGTTCTCTCTCTCTCTCTCTCTCTCTCTCTCTCTCTCTCTCTCTCTCTCTCTCTCTCTCTCTCTCTCTCTCTCTGTCAAAGTAACATCATGTTTCCTATTAGACCCCCTGATTTCCCTTGAGAACCAGAGGGGCAGAGTTACAAAGCCAGTGTGTCGTCAGGAGGCACTGTGTGTATGGTACAAAACAACATGCTGAAAACCAGAGAGAGAGAAAAGGAAAACACTTTATTACCATTACCATTAAAAACACAAGGAAGTTATTGAATAGTATGAAGCGTATCACAAAAACGGTGCTATAGAAGCAATAGCTTTAGATAAGCTTGATTTCTTGCAAATATGTGGTCCTGTGTGAGTGAGAGAGCGCTTTACATGGTAAAGTCGGGGGAAAGACATACGGTTGCATGTGATTGGGGCATGAGACATGGTGGACAGGTCAGTTTCCAGCATAAACAGTGAGCCAGGCAGACATGATCAGTGTTTCAGACGTTTAAACGTATGTAGAGCAGAGACGTTTCTGGAAGGTGGTGTGTTTTTTCAAGCCCTAAGAGAAGTAATGGAGCTCAGAAGAATTACAAAGCAGTTTCAGGACTCCTGCATAGCACCTACACACACAATTACTGCTACTGGGAGAGGAATGGAAAGTGAAAAGACAGGGCATAGTAGGATACTGTAACACTGGTTACAGTGCACTCAAAGCCATGATGAAATATTGGAAGTGAGACAGGGGCCTGTTTCTCTGTCAGTATGATGAGGAACATCTGAAACACACCATACATACACCGCTGTGAGTGTATGATGATATAAGTGGAGAAGTGTCCCCCGTTTTCCTTTACAAATGAAAGTTAAGTGCCTCCAGTAGTAGGACATAAGTGATTGCTCTTGTTCACGTCTGTCTGGTTTTGCCCACCCAAAGTTCCCTACTTGTGCATTTTATGTAAGTGACGCGATGACAGAATTTCATTAAGAGAATTGTAGCAATTTGTGGATTTCATCAAATCCGGATGCTTGACCGAAAAGCATACAGTACGTTCACATACATACTGTACGGCTTTATCTCTTCATCTGAGAGAGTGAAAGAGAGAGAGGGAGGGGGCAGAGATCTCTGCCAGGACCTACAACAGGCTGGCTATGAAATGTCTACTTACATTTGCCTAAAGATGGAGCATTTGATTTACATGTTTAAAGCCTTGAGTATACAGATCGCTGCCAAAGTCAATACCAGCGCCGCACTTGTTTTTCCCAAACGGTTTAGCAGGACATTAAACATTTTGACAAAATTATCTAACTAACCTGAGTCTAGTGCAGCAGCCCTCTGACCTCATAGCTAAATGTGTTTACCTTGGCTCAAATGGGCCATTTAGACTCATTTTACTTTGTAAATACCAGTGTCATTTTTCTGAAGCTAATATTAAAATATGCCAGTTAAAATACATTTTGCAATCGGTGGCGTGTGTATATGGCCTGCGCTGGGAGCAGGAGCAAGACACTCGAGGCCTCTCTCTCGCACACACGCACACACACACACACACACACACACGCACACGCACACACACACACACACACACGCACACACACACACACACACACACACACACACACACACACACACAGACGTGGCTATTCTACCAGGGCGAGGGGCTTCTGGAATGATGGGTGGTAAAGGTTGTCATTCACTGCCTCTACCATGTGTGGTTATGGAATTATAGAAGGGAGAGTCGGCTGAGCTTTTCCTATGTATTGATATTAGAGCCCCTCAACAAATATTAGCATGACATGGTTCAATGCCTTTTAGAGAAGGAGGCCTGTGATTGACACAGAGCAATTGAATGAGAGTGGCTGCAGAGACAGCATTCAGAGATAGGGTTCTGAAGGGACACATTCACAGCCAGTACCTCCACTGCCTTCTCTCCTCAATTCATTATCATTCTTAAATCATCCATATCAATCTCAGTATCAATCTCACAAAGTCAAACCAAAACATTCCAAGACAGTCATACACATTGGTCATGGTCATAGTCATTGTGGTCCAGCTTGGTTATAAATGTAAACCATTTTCTCTAGCTATCTAAAACATTTATTTGAAGAACAATTCAGGGAATTGTGTCTATTTCGGTCCTAATTCTTACAGACAGCTCTTCCTTGTTTTCGCAGTAATCTCACAAAAACTAACAGAGGGCTTAGAAAAGGGCCCAGAAAAGCCCTGCCGCAATACTTAGACTTGGGGCCGCAGGGTTAGCTTTAGCTCAGAGCATCCCGTCTCTCACGCGCAGCTTTACCTTGCTAACCAGAAGCAGAAGTGTTCCCACCGTCCCGCGCCAAGACACCCCTGCCATCCATCAGCAAGGCTTAACGTTTGGCCACAGAGTGGGGGGGGGAGGGGGATTGGCGGGGTGATCCACGTTACCCGGTGGGACAGGAAGGGCAGGTGAGGGAAGACGAACGAGGTGCGGAGCAGGACTCCTCATGAATCTTCATCCCAAGCAAGCTCTCTTTCCATCCTGTCATCCAAGACTCATCCCTATGTAGCTAACAGAACCAGGAACTTGGAGGACAGGTTGGAAGATTGCATCACACCAGTAGTATTTTTTAGCTTGTATTCGGGTTTTCTATATGCAGTATCACCTGAGATCCCAGGGCTTGATAACATCCATGTCCCCATACCTGCTAGTGTTGCAGGAATTCAAGTAATTCTGGTTGGATTGTTTTAGCCCGAGGGTGCTGTTGTTACAGTGTCCAGGTTGGAATGCTCTACTCTTGATCCCTGTGTCTGTTGTAGAGTTCTGAAGCCAAGGTTATTGCACAGCTCAATCTCATTTCTTGTGAGTCATGTCTGCTGAATCAAATCCTAATCTCTGAATCATGTTCACTCGGCCATATTTCCTTACTTATATTCACTGGGTCATATTCTCTTGGAAGATTCACTGAGATTCCCTGAGCCTTGTCCACTGTATCTTTGGCAATGCCCTGGGTAAAAGGTTCTCAGGCTGAGGGGTCAAAGCAGTGTGCTAGCTAACCTCAACCTCTTGGTCTCTAATCCTTTTACACTCAACCCAGCATGAATGTAAACCTCACCCCCAACATGTCACCTTCACCTCTGGCCCTCCCAGCCCTGGCTTCTCTGTCCATATCCTCTCTACATCTGTAGGAGCCTGAAGTCAGGGGTCAGGGGTCAAAACACTCTCTCACAGGAGAAGAAGGGGTCAAGGGACGGCTGGAAAAAGTCCGTAAAAACTAGGAGGATGATCAGGGAAGGTGGATACCGAGGGAGAGATTTATACTGCATATGAAAGATTCCCCTCATACTTTCAGCCTGAGCAGCTAGCCCAGGGCAGCTGGCAGTGATTAGCGTATGATTCACTTTAGCTGCACATAGAGGCTGCTTGTAAAAATATGAACAGTATAACTGTTTCCTGAGTTTGTGCTGACAGCAGCTCCCGGGGGAGCGCCGCTCTCCACAGAAACACATGGCTGTGCGCTGGACCCGCGCCAGCTAACAGATTAGTCACGCTCGCTACGCTATGCTAGCACGAGCCCACTGCTAACTCTGAGGCACTACCACGGTCTCTCTCTACCTTGCTGCAACACAGAGAGAACGCAGAGAGTGTTACCTCACATTGACTTTAAATATATCTGTTGTGTCGTCTGTAGTGTTGTGGTGGAGAAGGCTTTTGACTTTCTGAGCTCAGGGAGCAGGAAGGAGAATTAGACAGAGGTCTGATAGCTAGGCTAATAGAAGGGCCCACAGAGGCCCACTTGGTGCTGCATTTACCATGGACCACTTCCAAATACACAGCAATACATTTTTCATTGGACATGTTCCAAATGGACCCATTCTAAATACCTAACACCTCTCTGTCGTTTATGAGATCTCACTTCACTGTTGCTGGGTTACCTGAAGACGATGCCAGTCAGTGCAGCGCCAGATCTCTGGGTGGTATGTACTGTAGAGCTGTCATACAAAGGCCTAGAGGTGAACAGTCATATGAGGGTTCCGCAGCCTCCAGCAACACTCTGTCATCACATTCACACACCTCCTACTGGAAACCATATGCATCCACAGCAGCAGCAGTATATGTGTGGGCATTCCTGAAATGCAAGCATAAGAGGGTACTAAGCAGCTGTTGAATATTTTGGGAGGAGATTGGCCCTTTGACTTATAGAAAAGGCTGTATGGGCCATCTAGGAGGATTTGGCCAGGATTTCTGTTTTTGCTGTCTGTAAAAAAACAAACATAGGAATGATCTTCTGGTTCCTTCTTCAACACTATATAATTATTTTTATGTGAGTTAATTCTAAGCATTATAAGGGTTCATACATGCTTGTAATAGGTAACGAAGTAATGATGCGTTACACTGGTTGGCTAAAAGTAATGTTTTACCTCATTTTGATTATGAAGATGTTTCCAATGGTTTAACTCTGCATGTAATAGGCTCTGAAAACATCTTAAATGCATCATTTGATGTCATCCAGAGTTCATATCCCCTCATTTGACACTATATTCTCTACAAGTCATTGGCTGGACAGCAAAAATGTCTGAAGAAGAGTTCCTTCGTTTGATGGATGACGTCCAAATGATGGTTGAAGCGTTTGAGGAGCTAGTGATTTATGATTTATGTCAGAGGATGTGGTGTCCTATGGACAATCTACTTTCTTATGCTTGAATACAATATGAGTTCACTGAAACCCACTGCATTCCTTTATGCTCGTTTTGATTGCAGGTTTATGTAGCATCGCAGCAAAACGACGGCTCTAATGGCTGGAGCAGCCATCTGTTAGTTATAACTCTGTTTTTAAAAAGCAATTCATCCACATTGTTGTTGTTTTCCTTTCCTCTCTGAAATGTGGTACATGCAATGCAAAGTGTGACTCTTTGATGTTTTGGAATAGGCTCCAGTGATCTATTGGGGCTGGGTACATTGGAGTCTAAGTTGGAGTCTATTCGGCTTAGGATTTCTAAAGATTTGTTTTGCCACAGCTGGCTCTAATACCACAGACAAAGCTTCATTTATTTAATCGCAATCCAAAAGCCTATGAGGAAGCCATCGCTATTTTGCCTCTAGCCATTAGGGCATGGCATGTCACAAACATGTCATGCTAATATTCCATCTCTAAAATAGTCAAGAATGTAAACACGAAAAAGCTTTCCCCTCTGAGGCCACAAGGCATTGAAGGCAAAAAAGTTAGCGAAAATGGGGGCTTGGTTTCAGTCGAATGCACGCTCTCATGTTTGTTGACCTTAGATCATAATATGTGGTAGATGGATATGCAGTGTGGGAAGCTGGAGTTTCCATTCACTACAACACACACATGCCTGTAATGTTCTTTTGAGTGTTCAAGACATCTTAACTGTTCCAGTGTGTTTGTTAGATAATATGCTTAGTGCATGCTATTATGGTTCAATAGTCAAGTAAGACTGGTCATTTGAAAACATCACACACCATAGGGGAAAAGAGATAGCAATAGACCATATGCATGGAGTCTTTCTTGTTTATTACTGAGTTACTGACTCTCTCTCTCTCTCTCTCTCTCTCTCTCTCTCTCTCTCTCTCTCTCTCTCTCTCTCTCTCTCTGTCCTCCAGGGTGACAGGCCCTCTCCTCTCTCCAGGGATGAAGGGTGCAGGTTCTCCTCCTCTTCCCCAGGAGAAGCAGCACAGCTCAGTGACCCAGCAGCATGTCCACCCTCACCACAAGCCCTACTCTCACTACCACCACCACCAGCAACAGCCTGCAACCGACGGTAAGATCACCACTATCGGTCTGACCACCAGCCAACCAGAGGCCTAGCTAGTAGGCTGGAACGTGTTACAGATAGGAAAGTAGTTTACAACTCACACAACTATCTGTCATGTGGAGTAAAGTTCATATCAGTTCTATGCAACACATGTGTAACTCTCTATACTTCCTTGTCCAATGAAAAAGCCTCATGCTGTACCACCATATCCACATGAAAGGAACAAGGAGGGGAAGCCGTTTCAGAGAATGGGGACGCAGCCCCGGGACCTGTCAGTGCATTTAGCAAGAGAGATGGGAGTCATAGAGACAGAGCAGGCTAAACCACAGGCCGGAAGTCTTTCCTGCACTGAATTAGGCAACAAAGCACAGCCTCATGTAGTCAGCTGTCTCTCTGAGCTCCTCCACCAAAGCTGTCACTCCAGACCCATTTCCTAATGCCTTAAACACAGATTTCCCTGTCAAATATCTACACATGGACGTTTCTCAAACCACGCTGTGGTCGCAGAGTTGCGTAAACCGCTTCCAGAAAAGGCTGCTTTCACATCATGACTTCTGTGGTCTTGTTGAGAACAAACAGAGAATAGGGACAAATGTTACAACTGAGGTACTGGACTTGAAGAGTTTGCACTAAAACAAATATAGCATTGTAATCGTTTGGTCCCACTTCCACGCCACGTTTCTAGCACATGTCGGAAATGACTTTACAAAACAGAATCGCAATCACCCCTAAACAGACCATATAGTTTTGACACAAAGAATGAGACTGTTTTCCCCCTGTTCAAATTTGTGAAGACACTTTGATTTCCTCACAGTTTCCTCCCAACCTGACCCTCCCAACTCCTCTCTCGACAGATTACCAGGGCAGCTTTCAGAGCTGCTTCCATTTTGGAGACTCCTACAGAATGGAGCAGTCTGTGAGTGGTGTTCATATACCAGGTGACTCTCACGGTTACGCTTCCCAGCAGCACAATGGCTTCCACATGTCGGGCAGCGGTGCCTCTGCTGCAGGTAAGGCCAGTGGTTGATCTGTAGCCCTTGTTCATGACTTCCCCCTTATCCTCCCCCTCTAATGTCTACCTCTCTTCTCTGTCATTATCCTCCAGATTCATTCTCTCTTCATCCCTCTTTCTTCTCATTAATTTACTGAATTGTGTGTGTGTGTGTGTGAGAGAGAGAGAGAGAGAGAGAGAGAGAGAGAGAGAGAGAGAGAGAGAGAGAGAGAGAGAGAGAGAGAGAGAGAATGCAGTAAGTAATGTTCCTTCTTGTATGTATTGCTTCTTCATGGTGGAGATGAGACTTTTCCCCATACAAAAGATACTACACATACATTAAGTCATACACAGGTGGTGTATCATCAGAGTTTTGTACGTGACTTTGTGTCGTATCTCCCGCAGGGTTCAGCTTGGCCCAGGACCTCCAGGGGTCAGGGTGCCAGTTCTCCTCCAGCCCAGAGGAGAGCATCTTCTTCCAGGTGGGCAGCTATGTCTATACAGAGACATAGAGCAGCGCCTCGACACAGGCCCTTTCTCAATTGTTCAAAACATGATTCCTCCTGTCCTCCGTGTTCGACTCACTTCCTACTCCCAAGCGCATTGGAGGAATAGATCTTATTCTGCTCCAGTGCTTTTTGACAAGGAAGCGAGTGCATGACTGAGAAGAGGACACAAGGAATCGAGTTTCTGACAAGTGAGAAAGGGCCATGGTCTGCTGCTACTGCCCAACCGCTCCACACTCCATCCACACCAGCCACGTCTCAGCAGTCTTACCTGGTTTCATTTCCTTGCCTCCTATCCTCTGTACACAACGATCAAGGTAGTGAGGAACTGAAGAAGGGAAAGCAAGCAAAGCAACTGGTGGAAATCTCCTCATATTGCACACCCCTGTTCAGTTTTTATTGTATTCAAGATCAGTGCTGATGAATGGAAGGGGGGCCAGGTGAGGAAGTATGTTTTTAAAGTATTGAGACGTGTCCACTTTATTTCTCCCAGTTTCACTGGTCATCTTATGTAGCTATTTTCTGTCCTGAAACTACTCCTAACTATTTGACCACAAGACCTGATATGAGCTCCCTTCAGCCATGTTGCCTAGACATCATATGGACTCAGATACAATCAAATTGATATATTTTCACATGATCCATTCCAGTCTCCACCCTTCTGTCACTCTTTTATCTCCCTATCTTTCTACATTATTCAGTCTACTATTGACTGAAGTGTAGAACAAATATATCATTTTGCTGTGTTGTTTTATCAGTGGAAAATGTACTTGTTTGCATTCCTTTATTTGTTGCAAGTGCTTCGGTTTTCTTAGAGGAACTGAAGCGAAAAAACTACTTTTCCTGTTGAAAACAGTCTATGTAGCAATATACATCAATTCTAGTCCCAAAACTATAACTTTGACCATAAACCCATTTTTCATGTCTAAATCGGATCAGTCCGAGAACAGACTGTGATTTGCAGCGAGTTGTGGCGCCTCTCCTTTCCCTGACAAATTTGATGGTTGCGCTTTGGATGGTACATCAAACCACCACGCTCACCAAGCCTCCAAGATACAAATCTCGTTCTCAGTTGTATTTTGAATGAAAAGAGGATAAAAATTCAAGGTAAAGTCTGCCAGTGCAGTCCCTCTTTAAGACATTTCTTGAAAGGTAATGGATGGAGGAGGGTGGAAGGTCACCATTAAAATATAATATTCTGGAACACAGTCAAATCTACTTCATCATGTGTATAAAATGTACAGTTTGTTTAAAGCAATCATTTGAATGTTTGTTATTTTCAAGTTTAAGAAATAAATAATTGTACAATAATGCAATCTGTGACTATATTCTTTATTTTCACATGGTGACAAACCGTGGCTGTTAAAAACAAACAATGAGGATAATGAGATATTATGCCCCCAATTAATTCAGCAATGATGAATAGAAATAGTGTGCACATATGAAAGTTCACTAGAACCTCGACTACTGCTCTGAAGTTGAGTAAATGGAGGCAGCCAAATGACAGGCAGACTCTGCCCTCTAGTGGAGTGTCAAACACACGGGAAGCTTACAGTTGTTGTCCATTCTATACACACAAGAAATGGAACTACGCACACAAGTCTAAAAACTTGAAGCTCATGTATCAACAACAAGAGTGCAGCCAGCTAAACTCTAGTTTCAGGAAACGTTTTTTAAAAGACTGGGAAAAAAACTGTAAATGGTAACTGTAACACCATAATATGATGATATGGATGAATGCCTTTGCATTGAGGCAATCTACTGAAGTCCCAATGACTTCAAAGTCATTTGTTACATAAAGTATGTACCAAAGACATATTCCCCACACTGTTCACTTCCTCTAAATAAAGATAACAATGATAAGAATACTATTAATGGTTCGCACCCTGCAAATAGCTCAGTGATAGCAGCCATAGGACATGTTTTAGAATGTTTAACAAACACAAATAAGTATCAATGACAAAAATATTTTGCTCACCAACTGCCAAAGAGTTCTGGAACACTCACCACCTAGAGTGCCAAGTGTTTTATTATATGTGGTATTTACCTAGCAATACTATATTGATTGGCTACGAAATCATAATTTACACATTTTTCACCCTTAGCACTCTAGAATGTTGACCATTTGGGTGACTTTATTCACCCTCTGCACTAAATAAGTTAAACAATTAGGTTTACATTTAAAGTTAACCACTGAAACAGAATTCCGGTATATACCACAGTTGGAAACAGTGTGAATGACTGATAGCCCATGATGTCAGTTCTGGGCAGCCTTCTTGCTCTTCTTGTTCACGTAACTCTCTTGGTAGAATTTGCTGAAAAGGGCGATGAGGGAGAGACAATAGATAAACACCCACGTGTTCATGGAGTCTGGGAAGTCACACTCAGTGAACAGGTTGTAGCCGGTGTGACTGGTCAACAGCAAGAACTGGATCTGTAATTACAGAATGTCAAGTCAACGTCGGTTAGTACTGCTTAGTGAATTTGACACATTTTGCCTAACCTCTGTTCGTAATCTCATCATTATCTGTTCGCTGTCACAAAAAGGTCCCACGGCCCTTAGACTAAGCTTCCAATGTAACAAACCAAAATTCTATTTTATGGAGGTATAGATCAGCTTTGAAAAACTCTTTCCACGTTTAAATTAGATTAGATTCAACTTTATTGTCATTGCAGAGTACAAGTACCAGACAACGAAATGCAGTTTAGCATCTAACCATAAGTGCAAATAGTGATAAGAAAATTATAATGATGGGTACAGTATGGCATATACAGTAGTTTAGAGGTATATACAGTTATGAGCTACATACAGTAAAGGTAGCTTATGTACAGTATGTAATGTACAGATGTATAAAAGAGGCATGTGCAATATGCAATAATACGGTATGTGCAACGGTAGGATTGTAAACAGCAGTAGTGCAAAGGGTAAAGAGTGATCATATTGACCAGGGGGGTATTCCACCAAACTCGATTATAGCTAATTCAGGCTTGTTTTCATAATTCGCCATCATTTCAGATCGAATTCTGTTCCCTGAATGTGGCTCAAATAATTCGCTGTTTGGTTGCTATGCAACCAATCATTCAGAACCTGGTAGCAACAGGTTTTACCAGTTAACAGGTTTACAGTCTGGTTTAAGATAGATGTGTCAAAAATGTGGTATTACATTAGTTTGATAGTGTCTTAGATAGATAGACAGATAGATAGATACATTTGTCTAAGTAAGTGAATCATCTATCCATCAGTAATCATAAGAAATAATAATCTTTGCCAAATCCAGGGTCCAGTTACAATGCTAGACGGACATCATTTACTAGTCATAAAGGCTTCAAACACCATTGTAGTTATGTCAGTTGTCGTAAATTAGCCTACACTGTCATTTTAAACATACATTTTTAGATTAGATTCAACTTTATTGTTATAGCAGAGTACAAGCATCAGACAACGAAATGCAGTAAAAAGTGTATGTCAGAAGCAGGATTCGAACCCGTCTTAAAAGAACACTATGATCTGATGGCAGCAGCTAATACCACTCTGCCATCCTGATGATCTGATAGTGTGTAGCCTGCTGCTAATATAACCACAGTAGTGAATGTTAATTTATTAAATATTGTTGTCTTCATAAAGATCCATAACTGAGCGCTGCGCTGTCATTTTCCATAATCTTCTTTTCGACAATCGGCTCTTCTGGGCTGCTTATAACTCGTGCGTGCGCCCCAAAGCAATACTTTCCAAACCGGACTTGCGTGAACATTGATGACACAAGGCTGATTCTAATTCGAGGAATCACTTGAGGCTTGAATCCCAATCGAGAGTTGCTTGAACTCGGCTTTTCTTTAAATCGCTAATATACTAATCGACGTATGTGGAATTACCCCCCAGGAGTGTGCAACCCAATGTTTATGCCCCGAAACGGACGTCCCCCCCGCCCCGCCCCGCCAGATAAGGCTATGCAGAGCCAAAGCTACTACTCACCAGCTGTATTGAAGTCAGATAGCGCTTCCACCATAAGTACTTCTGCATGTGTGGCCCCAGGGCAGCCAGGCCATAGTAGGAGTACATCAACATATGGACGAAGGTGTTGAGCAGGCAGATGCAGAACGCTAGGGGGCAACAGATCAACACAAGACATTTCAACAATTTCCTACAAACACACATTATAAAGGGTTTGATTTGAATTATTTGTTGTGACATCAGAGATATCACTGAAAAAGGTAAAAAGGGTCTAAAATAATAGAAAAAAGCAGTTTTCATGAAATGTGCTTGGCCTGTAGTACATAGTTATGTCACAGTCCTCTGTGTTTTTACTACACAAAAAACAAACCGTTCAATGCAGATACTGTAAAAAAACAACAACAACAACAACATCTATTGCAGTGCTGTATAGCTCTGTGGCCACACAGAAAAGAGACCTACACTGTCCTCCTGCCAGATACTTGACTCCTGCCCACCAGTTGCAGATCATGGTACAGTGGTGATACACATGCAGGAAGCTCAGCTGGTTGTTTTTCTTCCTCAGGATGAAGAAAACCTACAAAGTGAGAGTATCATATAGAGGGTTCAATGTTTCATATGAGCATGATACATACTGAGCCTGATTTCCAATGGTCTTTACTTTCTGTATTCTGAATGGTATTCTCCTACACTCCAGAGCAAGTCAATTGTAAATGGGTTTGGGGTATGGGAGTGCTGTTCCAATACATAGCACGCCAAACCTGCCCTGCCAAACCATGCCTGGATGTCCTGGTCCGCTTTAGTAAATAGGATACTCATAACTCTTTGACAAATAAGACGAAGCAGAAAAAATGTTTTCAAGTTTTTTTTTTACCGTGTCAGTGATTTCTATGACCTTGGAAAAGAAGAACCACCAGACTGCTTTGGCCATCTATTGAGAGAGAGAACTATTAAATTACAGCTATGTACAGTACATTTGGATATAGATAAAAGAGCAGTAACTAAATGTCCACTGTGTAGAAGGTGTGTGAATGTGTATGTGGAGGACACTCTCTTACCCGCACTGCTAGTGGACTTGTACTGTAGTCGACAGGTTGACAGAGATAACTATAGTTGGATGCCAAGGACGTGACCAAGACCTGCCCAAAAAACACATGTGTTAAGTGATACTATTTCTGTGACCAGTGAAAACAAAGGCACCATTGATACAGTAAAAGGAGATTGGTACATTGCGAAAAGGAGCCCACCTCATAGAACATGTAGCCAGACAAGCAGACCATGGAAAAGTTGTAAACAAGGAGAACAGCCTTGAGGTCAAAAGGTTCCCTGTGTTTCATAATCCGGGGCCCCGCCCAGACAACACACAGATAACCGAGGACTATGAGTATCACTGGGACAGGGGAATACACCATCAGCCATGGGTCTGTCCTCTTATCTGAAACACAAATCAAATCAAATCAAATCTTATTTATATAGCACACTTCTTACAAAAACCCAATAACCTGCACTTTACAGGAAGAATAAATAACACTCTACACCTGCTACAACAAAATAGAAGCCCATTAAATGATTCATAAACACGGTGTAGAGATGGGGAGGATGTGGTAAGCTTGGGTTTCTCCTGGGTAGATCTTGTAACTAATGCAATTTAGATAGTGCCACCGTGTCAGTCTTGTGATGTACTTCTCTGTTGTTGGCCACAAAGCTGCCTTTGTGGAGGAATAGGCTGAATTGACACAACTCCATTTGACTGCCCTCACCAATGTCCCCACCCACACAATAAGTCAGATGCATAATGTAGCACTGGCAACACTGTAGACTTTTCTGTTGACAAAAGTCAGAACAGTGAGTGCACAGTATAATATTAAATTACCTCCATTGTCCAAATACCACTGGTACGAAGATTGAACACTTTGCCATGCTGAAGCCATTTGAAACTGCTGAAATAGAAAGTTGGCATGTCACATCACATCAGTGTTCCAATAATCAAACTGGCAATCATTTTCAAAGCAAACCTGACCGTCACATTATCATTTTGTCAGAGACAAGATAACTCTACAGTCTCTAGTAGCCTATAGTACATTGTGTCAAAAGCATGTCGATGAGAAAAGTACCTAAATGACCACAATAGTAGATGGCCGCAGCGTAAGGAAATTTGCAAATTGTGACAAACCTTGCCAAGCGTGCGAAATCCGCGTCCCATGTACGACCAACTCAGAATGAAGGTCCACTTACGTATGCACGTTTAAATACAAATTCACCCGAGACAGACTAGACTAGTATAAATTCCAACATTGCCTACGTTCACTTTCACACATGCACTTACCCGGCCGGCAACTTCAGGTGGTTTCATTCATCACGGTGGTATGTGGAGATACTGGTTATACCGCTGACGCTCGTCAGTTGGCGCCACGTTGTGTTTCGACACAGTATAGCGAGATAATTGCTACTACGTTGAACTATAGGGTGAATTCGGGTAATGTGACACATACATTATGTAATGTAGGCCACCTAAGCTTCAGTGTGTTTATTTCCTGTTCTAACTAAATCGACTTTGAATGTCACACAACATTCATGTTGACTACATTTTGTTAGAACAAGAAATACACACTGGAGTTTATCCGACCTTACCCAATACAAAATACATACCTTACATACAATACCTTAGCTCCATGCTACAAACCCCTTTGTTCTAATCAAAGTACCGGTAATACAACTATTAGGCTACCTTTAGGTTAAGACTTAGGCCTTTTCTATTTATCTTGGCAGGATTGTTAATTTAAAAGGGACAGCCAGTGCAATCAGAAACAGGTTTATTATTCCATAGCCAGATTGTGCAACATTTCACTCTAAAAATAATCGTGTTCATTAGGAGCAGACACTGCAGCTGCAAGCAAGCCTGTTTCGGAGGGTGTCCCCAGACTGCTAGAGTGGCTCATTGGCTGTGTTCGAAATGGTATACTAGCATACTGCATACTAGCATACTCAATGAGTATGCTTACTGCATACTACATTCATAATAAGTATGCCAAAACCAGCCGACCGTTTTTTTAAATGAAATTACGGAAAATAATGAACTTTTCCATGTTTTTTTTCTTTTTCTTAGATGCACCTGTATTATATTGTATTGCTGATTTGTTGATTGTTTGATTGAGCGAGGAGCAAGATCACTGAGAATTACAGCTGTATGTGACAAATACAATTAGATTTTATTTGACAGCACTCCTGGTAAGCAGAATACATAGATATGGTTAAAAAGAAAATACAGAATCAACCCTTTAATTTATTTTCACACCATTATCTTAAGACAGATGGCTCAACTGCATCAACACTGATCTGCCCCACAGAGAACTCACAAGACTGCTCTATTATAATAATAACCTGACATAAGACAATGCAGTCACACTGCTATTCAATAGAGTATGTGTAGTAAGTGCCACCCGCAAGGCCTTCAAAGTTCACTAGAAATGATTATTGAAATGCTGTTTTTCAAATCATATCACTGTATATACTGTAAAACCACTACTCAGATCTTTAATTTTGCATGATGAGAAATTGTTGAAAGAATGAGCCATTCAACAGTTATGACATGCTAAAAATATAAATTGGATATTGTCACTCACAGAAAACATGCCCTAACTCAAATGTTTTAGGGTTGAAGGTGCAGCTTGCCAGAATGATCGCTTTATAAGAACAATAATTGGTAAAAACTTCCATACTTCTATTGTGAAGTACAAAGTCAAGATTCTTGTTTTGTTGTCCTGAAGAATGTACTGAGTGAGAGCTGTCTGGGCTCACTGTGTGCTGCACTGCCTTTGGGCTTCTTGGAGTTCTTCTGTTCCTCAGTCTTCACACCAGGAGCTTTCTTCCTCTTCCTATCCTATAAGAGAGAACCACAGAGGAAGAGAATGACAACAGGTTCAGCCTGGGTGCAGAGGTCACCATGCAGGTGCAGACGTCACTATACCTAGCAGGATACTCAGGTAGAACTTCTAAATATGCAGTTTAGCAGCATCTCATAATGAGTACTTGGGATAACAGTGTCTGTTGAATGACTGATGTGATTAAGGAATTCTCACATTGGTAGTTTGTCCCTGTTGAACCTCCATAGAGTCATACAGCTTCATAATCTGCGGAGTAAAGACAACACATGGCACAATGCCCATGACACACTGTTATTGATCAACTATGTAATACACAAACATTATACAAACACACACACACCTTCTTTACTCCTGTAGAAACCGCTGCTTCCTGCAGGGCAGGTCTGGTGAGCCAGCGCATAGTAGTCTGTGCCTTTGCTACTTCTCCACATTCCTTCAAACACATGCTGTAGACAACATATGTCTGGTGGATGTGGGAGAACATATGAACCACCTGCAAGAAAAGCAAAAGTCACAGGCTGTGTTCAAAATGGCATACTAGCATACTCAATGAGTATATACTGCATACTGCCTACTAAATTCATAATAAGTATGCCAATACCAGCCGACCGTTTACACTGCAGTATACATACTGCATCCCAGAATGCATTTCGCACCGGCTGGCAGCGGGGATTTTAAATCCTCCATTTTAAACCTCCATTGGCTAAAAGCTGTAATTTTGGCTCTACACGTGTTAACATGTCATTTTATGAAGTTTTAATATGTTTTCAGGTGAGAAAGTAACCGTATATATTCCCAAAATGTGTCCAGTTTATTAAAATAACCTGTTTATATATCTGATCTGACATTTTTTTCTCCATTCTGTTCGCTAGCTACATTACGTTGCTTCGATACCTTCACTGAGGGTTCGACAGAAACATTGTAACATAATAGCTAAACAAGTTGTAAAATGATCTGGGGGGCCAATATCTTTAGCTAGCTAAAGTAACTAGCTTACTATATTGTTGTCTTAGCAGTTGGTAAAAGAACAGGGTTAAAATAAATATATATATGAGCAATAACATCGTGGGCTTGCTGCAGCAAGCACAATAACAACCAACTTGTTCCGTCTGAAGCTACAATACTGGGACCATTCGTGACTGGGCTACAGGCAGTCAAATACTAGGCGAACGTGTGCAAGACACGAATAAACTTGGATTTCATGCATTTCAAGTGGCATCTTTGTAATCATGACGACGTAGCCTTGTCTAAGAATGCATTTCATCATGTACATTCCCAATATAGTAAGAATACCACCGCTCATCCGTGATCAGACTTAGCTGGGGTGCTGCAGCTGAAGAGTATCAAATAGAGTGCAAAAAAGCAACATCTGCACAAATAATATGTGCAAAAAACTATGTATATTGCAAGCTTTCGGTCTCCAGGATCTCGGACCATTGTAAACAATAGCTGTATGGCAAGTTTGTATGACACAGTTTGTCGAGACTGAAGAGATGCGCAATGCATTTTGAGGATGTTGAGTAGGAATAGCATGCATCGATCGCATACTCAAAGGCTGGGTTGCACCAACCTGGTTTAAACTAATCCTGGGGGGTATTCCATCAACGTCGCTAAAGGAAAATCTAGGCTTATTTTGACAAGTCTCGCGAGATCTATCAAGATATGCCTGGATCTTTTTAAGAGTCTCGCGAGACTTAACGAAATAAGCCTAGATTTTCCTTTAGCGACGTTGATGGAACACCCCCCTGGTTTAGCGTTAATCCAGGTTTAGTAAATCCAGGCTTAAACTAGGTTTAAAGTTAATCAGAGACGCGTTGCACATCATCATTGTAATCCTGGATTAGTTAAACCTCGTTTAAACCAGGATTAAACCAGGATTAATTTATTTTCAGTGTCCGCCATCTTGGATTCAGACGAAATGTAAAAAAAAAAAGTATGTTGGCTAGATAAATATGGCCCTAGATAAATTATAGATAGCATCTCACACTTAAATAGCATTAAGGTTGATGCGGGCTCACTAGTCAGCTATAGCTTTTATCTTGGCATGACCATTTTATATTAAAACAGCTGCTAGCATGCTAATTTCGCTACGCGAATGTTACGAGGTGACTAGCCAAACAAAGCCACGTCACATCATCACATCAGCCAAAGTGGTGATAAATTCCATAACTGGATACTCATTTGTTTCCAGTCATAGCTGGCTAGCTAGCTAGCTTACTTACTTATCAAAGGTATCATAAGACCTCTGCAGCTCATCCAGGATGCTACCGGCCGTCTGGTGTTCAACCTCCCCGAAGTCCCCCTCTCCTCCGCGCCCATCACCGGCTCCCCATAGCAGCTCGCATTAGACTCAATGCATGACATTAAGCCATGGTCACAGAATCAGTCAAGTTTATTGTTACATCCTACATACAAGTAGGCCTATCTTTTTGGAGTTCACAAGTCCACAATGTGCAGAATTGTCAGCAAAGTATCAAAAGTATAATAACATACCATGCCATCTACCACATCGCGCAAGCCTACCACCCGCAAAAAACTCCGCTAGCACCATCGGTGGTCGGTGAAAAGCCGACGTGACCATGCAGCACATTGCATATGAAATAGATATCAGACCCTATAATATGAACAGCTAAATCAATCACATTATTTGGTTGGTGTATTCATTATTCATATTGGTTTGAAGATGGTTCTGAATAGTGTACAATCCATGTAGGTAGTAGACAAGCTGGAGGGCGTTTGAGAGTTCCTCTCACTTCCATGCTTGATAGCTGGTGCAACCTTCCCATTGAGGTATATGACAGTAAACAGTATTTTGTAAAGCTATACCATTGGGAAAACTCACAATTGAATTATTATTATTATTATTATATCACTATAAAATGATATCACAATAAAATTATTATTGCAATTAAAATGTAATAAAATTCAATTGGGTTTAATCTGTCTTGAATTTTCCTGCGAGAAACTCTTTCCTTTATTCTCATCCAGCGAAGATATGCAGCCATGTTGTCATTAAAACTGAAATAAACCTAACATAAACCTCCTCCAGGGGTGGTTTAAATATAATTGCTAATCCAGGTTTAAACTAGGTTTAAAATTACTGGTGCAACAGACTTGATTTAATCCAGATTTAAACCAGGATTAAATTAAACCAGGTTTAGACTAGGTTTAAGATAGGATTAAAGTTTGGTGCAACATGATTAGTAGATAAGCCCTGATTTAAACCAGGATTAGTTTTAAACCAGGTTGGTGCAACCCAGCCAAAGATTTGGCAAAATCTAGTATACATACTAGATTTCGCACATACAAAAATGTTACATACTGTACAGTGTGAACGCTCTCGCATACTCAAATCTACATCATATCTAGTATGAGTAGTAGGCTAGTATGCCATTTTGAACACACCCACAGTCAATACCAATGAAAGTATGATGATTGACTGATTATAATCAGGGGTGCAAACTGGTGATGGCCCAAAAAGCGCACTAATGGTGCTAAATGGATATCGCTAGCACTAACGGTGGTCAAACAATGATGCACGTGTAAGTAGCGGCAGCCCTGACCTTGACACCTGCATAATTATTTCGAAAACAGTTTACCATGACTGTGTTCTCCACGATGTCTAGAATTGTACATACCTAAAGCTAAAAGTTATTTCAACAGCAGTGGAGGAGTTTAGCAGACAGGAAGATTAGTTAGCTCGCGCATCATGTGACTTGGATGACTTGGATAATAGAAACAGGCAATATTTGATTTTGTTTTTTGAAAGACAATAAAGTATCACTACTAAAGCCTCCTGAACATCATGTAGAAGCTGATTCTCATTTTCTTGCCAGTATCTTTGTCGTCACCCTCTACAGGCGTGGAGGATAGGGGATAAAGGCCTGGCCAAGAGAGGGCCAGGTGTTGCTGATTGGAGGCTTATAGCTTTTAACGTCTGGTCTTTGTTGCCTCTGTTTGATTTTGTGTATACTACAAAGTATTAAAGATTAATTTCTTTTTTTAACTTTTTGGGAAACCTGGAATATGGAATAAAGCCATTTGAGGTCAACTTTAACTTAATTTTTGGACATTCCTCATTTCTCTTTCATTTTATATTTTGCTGCTCAAAGCCACTCAGTACTAATCTATAGGAGTACTCTCAATCAGCCACCACAAGAAGGGACAAAAGGTCACTACACATACCTCACCCACATACCGGAGGAGGCTTTTGTTTAGCTTGACTCCCAACAGCCTCCCCACCTCTGCACACAGTGCCCCCTTCTGTTTCATCTCCGAGTCCTCCCCGTCCAGGAACAAGTTGGGGAACTCCCACATACCAGCCAGCAATCCTACACCCACACAGAGTGTTCTGAATGATCATCATGTTACAGGGAAAATAATGATAAACCTATGGTTAACAGCAGCAGCAGCAACAACAATAACAACATGACAGCATTTGAGCTTATCATTATGGAGGACCAAGTCTGTCAAAATTAACAATAAATATATAAATAAATGAATGAATGAATGAATAAATAAATAAATGAATACACACAGTAATAAGGAAATACATTTATATTCATTTATTCTTTTACGCATTCATTCTTTGTTTTCCACATTCATTCTGTGTTTTCCACATTCTTTTCCACATATGGACTAGTATAGTGTGCGATGAGACAAAACTGCATTGCTTTCACCACATCACGCGCGGTATCAACCAATGAAAATGCGTAGGTCCTCCATATATCATTGCCGAAAACATTGCACATTGATGATATAGAATGAAATGGTATGTATTATTGGTTGTTCAATTGTTGTGTTTTAGGTGTGTAATCAGGGCAACTG
Source organism: Nansenia antarctica (assembly GCF_963989245.1). NCBI lineage: Eukaryota > Metazoa > Chordata > Actinopteri > Argentiniformes > Microstomatidae > Nansenia > Nansenia antarctica. The sequence goes on along the minus strand of NC_137674.1, from coordinate 95,742,771 downwards.
ACCTTTGCTTGGTCTCTGTGTGAGCATGTACTCGCTCTCTCCTCCCTCCCTTGACCTGGCTACCACATAGGTGAGGGTGCGCTCCACACGAGGGGCCTTCTTCACCGGCTTACGGGGGAAGTTCTGGACGCCCAGCTCACTGTCCCAAGGCTCAGCAGGGCACAGGTTACAGGTTCCTGAGGTCACTAAGAATGGTGACAATTTATTTTCACATTTCGCAAGTTAATTGGGCAAGGTGACATAAAAAGAACAGCCCCCGCCCGCAGTATCTGTGGGACCCAAAACACAAAACTTACATAAACACACAAACAGCATACCTAAATAACCATATACTGCATGCATGGACATTTGAACCAATGAAGAGGGGGAAAGCCACTCACTGCAGTCCTCTATATCTGGCAGAGATGGAGGCACCCTATCCAACTTCCCCAGCAGTCTCTTAGAGTTCTCCTTTTGTTTGAAAAGAACCTGTGCAGAGACAAACACAGCAGATGCTAGTTATTGACATGCCTTACCTGGAGATGAATGCTGTGATCCATGATACAATGATTGGCTATGGTATTATAGGACTACACTGTTCTAACAGTGTAAAACAACTCTACATTTTTCTGTACCTTCCTGTGGGAGTGGCAGTGAGACTGTATGGGACACTGGCTGCACAGAGGTCGTTTGGGGGTGCACACGCGTGCCCCCAGCTCCATCATGGCCTGGTTGAAATCTCCTGGTCTCTCAGGGTCCACCAGAGTATTGGCTAGGCTCCTGAAATTCACACACAGCTGCCATCAACTCAATTGGCACCGATAAATGCAGCCTGCAGTGCAAGACTTCTGCATCCAACATTAGTGAGTGTCAAGTCAATGGTCCGCTGTCTCTTCATTGCAAAAGCTATGAGAGCCCACCGAACAGGGCATAACATGCAGATGCATCTCAGAACACGCTTGGAGTTCAATCTCACCATAGGGCGTCTGTGACTGTGGGACTGGTACTGTCAGCCCCAATGGCCCGCACACGACAAAGAACACGGATCACATTCCCGTCAACAACTCCTGTCACCTGGCCCAGTGCTATGGAGCCTACAGCTCCAGCTGTGTAGCGTCCTACTCCAGGCAGTTGCTTCAACAGATCCTCCACTGTTCTAGGCATCTCTCCATCCAGCTGTGAGACCACCTACCGTCAAGAAGATGGACAAAACACACACACACACACACACACAATGTAAAACAGAAGGTAAGTGCTGCAATGCAGTCATATTTGCAAGGCTAGATACTACTAGACACACTATAGACACAGACCTTCTGAGCTCCTTCATGAAGTCTCTTTCCCCGGGAGTAGTATCCAAGTCCCGCCCACATCTGATTCACTTCCTGCTCATAGGAAAAAGATGATAATTGGTGATGAAAAAAATCACAAAAAATGTCAAATGTACTGTTATTACATGACATTAAATGTAAAAATGTACTGCTATTACCTCCAGTGTAGCTGCGGCAAGATGCTGAACTGTGGGCCACCTCTGTAACAGAAACACAAGATAATAGTTAGGTCAAAATACAGAATCTTCATCATGATAACTAAATGTTCTCAAACCAAACTTATCGCCAAATTAATTTGACTAATATGCACCCTACCTTCATCCACTTATTGTAGTAGTCTACCACAGTGGCCACTTGGGTCTGCTGCAGCATGATTTCGGAGACCCAAACTACAAAGAAAACATTTTAATTGACACGTCACTAAAAAGGCTCATCAGGCAGTTTCAAATTGAGAAACAGGAAGTAAAACCTTACCTGCGTAGGTCCTGATATTGATGTCTGGTTCTGTCATAGCCTGTCAGTCAAATAGAGAAGGCAAGGCAAGGCAAGGCAAGTTTATAGCACATTTCATACAACAGGGGCAATTCAAAGTGCTTTACATGCATTATTTAAAAATACAGCAAGAGGAGCATAAGAAAATAAAAATTACAATGAATAAAAGCAAATATAAGAAGTAAATAGATAAAACATTTAAAAAGACAATAGTTAATGGAAAAAAAGACATTGATAGAAGTGTTTGTGTTTAATCATAACTGGTGCAAAACATGAAGGTTTTTAGCTTAGATTTAAATATTTTAAGGGTTTGGGCCTGTTTGATTTCTTCAGGGAGTTTGTTCCAGGAGCATGCAGCAGCGTGACTGAAAGCTGCTGCGCCGTGTTTTGTTTTTGGGTGAAATCATCACCAAACACTCACTGAATGCTCAACTAATGGATGCCTATGGGCCACCAACACAATGATTACATCATGACATGGAACAGTGAGGAATTCAGTATTTCTCTTTACCACAGTTCTCCAGGGCAACTCTCTCTTTCCCTGGTCATACCAGTCCAGGAGCTGAGTGCGGAAGAGTGTAACAGCAGCTGGTTCATGGAAATAATGATATGTAGACAATGACGTCTCAGTGGGCTCTTAGGGGAGGAAAGACAGTGTTATTACAGCATACTCACAAAGGTTGGTTGTGGAAATACCATCAATGCACTGCAGATAACCTACATTAAAACCAAGTAAATATAGGGTATGACATATGCCCCATGACATGTGACCTGTGACCTGACATTACTGTAGTGGTCCTGGTAGAATATGTCACCAGTATGACACGGAGACACAGAGATAGGGTACTAGCCTATAATGTTGAATAACACAGATGTTTATTGTTTCCCGTGTTTTCATTAGCAAAGTTACAAACTATAATTCCTGAGAATTCACTTTATATTGTACCTTCTTTCGCAGTTTCCACTTTTGGTCTTTTCCGCAACGATTTTCCCGTTTCTGTTGTTTCAAGCGCAACTCTCTTGCCTTTCTGCATCGCTGAACGTAACCTCCTCATAGTGTTGAGAGCCTTTCGAACCACTCTCCACACTTTTGGACCGTGTTATGTTTTGCAGCTGTAAACCTTATAGACAACACCATAGGTGTCGTATTCGCAATGAGCAAGAGCAATAATGTTCAACAGTGTACATGCAACACTATTCTACTGGGTCTTCTGTACAACACAGCCGCTTTATAACCAATACCGCACGTAGGTTAGTTCACTCGCAGCATCTCGCCTACAGTTCTGTTGATGTTTCATGTGTTCTGACTTTGAGCGCCACAATGGAACTCCGCCCACCTACTTCCGGGGAATGTAAATGCGTGTAAATCGTGAGTTTAGAATTATAAGGTTCTATCTCAATTTTTGTCAAAATTGAGTTTTTTACATAATCTGATCCATTAGGTGTTTATTAATGCCTGTGTGGTGTTATTTTTAAAATGTTGACATTTTTGAGTTAGTAATTAATACAATACAACGGTTCCATCTCACAGAACATAATGGAATGTAAAAACGTTGACGCTCAATATCTCTGAACTACCCCAAACGGAGATAGAACCTTATAATTCTAAGCTCACGAAATGACGATTTCTGCAAAATAAGAGAGCCTAACTTAAACTTCATTTAGCATTTAAACATGGTAAATACGGATTGTAGTGCCGGAGGAAAAAGGAAAGACGTAGGCAACGTAATGATAACTGTTTAATCAAAATAACAACTCGTACTCTCCGTACAGGACCAGGAAATCGATCACCAAAACTCTTGTGTCTAAACAGGAAGTTGCAACGTTAATAATCCTCCCCTCTGCCCCTAGTGCCAGAACTGGTTCCCTCCCACTACACAACCAACAGTAAGAGGAGAACATGAACCCATAATGTAGTCACTACACCAGCCCCCCCAGTGTTCACCTCAATATTGGAAATCCTCACGGCGAGGAGGGCGTATGGCCCGGCCCCTACGATCGTAGGTAAAGTCAGGAGGTGCGGGAGGAGGTGTGACATCGCCCATCACGTCCTCCTGCAGGGAAGGACGGGGGGCAGTGACGACCGGGGGCTCGCGAGCTGCGGGGGGTTGTCGGGGTCGGAGGGGGGAATGGCCAGGGCGCTGCAGGGGAGGTAGGACTGGAGGCCGGCCTCTGCGCGGTGGCAGGGCCAAGTCCAGGGGCAGTTCAAGGTCCAAGTGGGCCGGTTTGAGGCGATCAACGGACACACACTCAGGCCTACCCCCCATGTCAACCATGAAGTTCTTGGCTCCGGCCTCGATGACACGGAAAGGCCCGTCATAAGGAGGACGTAGTGGAGTCCTGTGGCCATCATGACGAATGAAAACGAACCTCGCTGAGTGCAGCTCCGGGGGCACCCTCGAAGTAGGGACACCATGCTGCGTAGTCGGGACCGGGACGAAGGTCCTGGCGCTGTCCAGCAGGGAGGCGCGCTGAGCGGCGGCGGACCAGGGCTCCGTTGACTTGGGAATGAAGTCACCGGGGACCCGCAGCGGCTGTCCAAACACCAGCTCAGCGGACGACGACTGAAGGTCCTCCTTAGGCGCTGTCCTGAGCCCCAGCATGACCCACGGCAGCTTGTCAAGCCAGTTGCTGTCCGTGAGGCTGGCTCGAAGGGCGGCCTTCATGGATCGATGGAAACGCTCACAGAGCCCGTTCGCCTGCGGGTGATAGGCGGTTGTGCGGTGGAGCTTGACCCCCAGATTCTCCGCCACCGCTGCCCACAGCTCTGAAGTAAACTGTGAGCCACGGTCAGAGGAGAGATCAGCAGGGGTGCCGTAGCGGGAGACCCACACCGCGATGAACGCCCGGGCCAGGTCGGGGGCTGTCGTTGCGGAGAGCGGAACTGCCTCCGGCCAGCGAGTCGTCCTGTCCACCATGGTAAAGAGATAGGTGTATCCGTGCGAGGGGGGCAGCGGCCCTACCAGGTCCACGTTTACATGATCGAACCTCCGCTCAGGCACAGAGAACTGCTCCAGGGGGGCCTTGACGTGTCGATGCACCTTGGCGCGCTGGCAGGCGATGCACGTGTCTACCCAGGCCCTCACATCCCTCTTGAGCCCATGCCAGACGAATTTCTCTGACACCAGCCGTGAGGACGGTTTCCTACCAGGGTGAGACAAGCCGTGTATCGCCTCGAAGGCGGGGCGCCTCCAGTTGGCGGGGACCACCGGTCGTGGCTGACCCATGGAGACGTCGCACAGGAGCGTGGCCCCTGCGTCACCGAAAACCACCTCTTCTAGGCGCAGTCCTGTGTCCGACAACTTGAGAGCCTGGACGGCGGGGTCGGCGGCCTGGTCTGCAGCCATGCGCGCGTAGTCCAAACCCAGTTGGACCGCACCAACCACCGCCCTGGAGAGACAATCCGCGACCTGGTTGGACTTCCCAGCAACGTGCTGGATGTCTGTGGTGAACTCGGATATGTAGGCGAGCTGGCGCTGTTGGCGGTCGGACCACGGCTCTGCCACCTTGGACATGGCGTGCGTGAGTGGCTTGTGGTCCACGTAGGCCGTAAACTCGCGGCCCTCCAGTAAAAAACGGAAGTGTCTGACAGCAAGCCACAGCCCGAGGAGCTCCCTGTCGAATGTGCTGTACCTTTGCTCTCTGGGAGACAGCTGGCGGCTGAAGAATGCAAGAGGCTGCCAGGCGTCCCCAACCCACTGTTCGTACACCGCTCCCACAGCAAAGTCAGAGGCGTCCGTGGTGAGAGCAGTGGGTGCCGAGGGCGAGGGGTGGGCCAACATGGCAGCGCGGGCCAGGGCCGCCTTGGTGTCCTGAAAGGCTTTGACACGCTCCGCCGTCCAGTCCACCGGCTGCTTCAGAGTCTTGCCCTTCTGGGCATCGTACAGAGGCCGCAGGATGTGAGCGATGTGGTGGAGGAAGCGATAGTAGAAGGTTACCATCCCGATGAACCCCTTGAGCTCGCTGATTGTGCTGGGGCGCGGGAAAGCAGCGACAGCTTCCACCTTCGAGGGGAGGGGGGTCACCCCCTCTGCGGAGACCCGGTGCCCGAGAAAGTCGATGGCGTTCCGTCCGAACTCACACTTCGCCGGATTGACAATCAGCCCATGTTGGCTGAGCCGTGTGAAAAGGGCCCGGAGGTGGGACAGGTGCTCCTCCTCCGTGGCGCTTGCGACGAGGATGTCATCCAAGTAGACGAAGAGGAATGGTAGGTCCCGGAGCACCGAGTGCATGAGGCGTTGGAAGGTCTGCGCCGCGTTCTTCAGGCCGAACGGCATCCGCAGAAACTCGAAGAGTCCAAATGGCGTGATTACGGCCGTCTTAGGGACATCCTCGGGGTGCACCGGCACCTGATGGTACCCCCTTACCAGGTCCACTTTGGAGAAGAAGCGTTTGCCTGCCAGGTTCGCTGAAAAGTCCTGGACATGTGGGACCGGGTAGCGGTCAGGCTTGGACGCGTCGTTGAGGCGGCGGTAGTCCCCACATGGGCGCCACCCGCCGTCTGACTTAGGGACGATGTGCAGGGGAGACGCCCAGGGGCTGCTCGAGCGCCGAACGATGCCCACCTGCTCCATATGCGCAAACTCCGCCCTGGCGATGGCCAGCTTCTCCGGGTTGAGGCGCCTGGCCCTGGCGTGGAGGGGAGGCCCCTCGGTCTCGATGTGGTGCTCCACTCCGTGTTTCACCGTGGGCGCGGAGAAGGTGGGCTTGGTAAGGTCGGGGAATTCGGCGAGCAGCCGAAGGTACTGGTCACTTTCGGCGAGCGTATTGGACCACCCGCTGTAGACCGCCTCCCCCTGCGTACAGGCGAAGGAAGCGAAAGTCTGTGAGTTGACCAGGCGCCTGTTCCCCACGTCCACCAACAGGTTGTGGGCGCACAGAAAATCCGCACCAAGGAGGGGAAATGTGACAGCCGCTATGACAAAATCCCACGAAAAGCATTGTCCTCCGAAGCACACGTCCACCGCCCTAGTGCCATAAGAGCAGATAGGTGTGCCGTCCGCGCCTGCCAACTGCGGACCACGCTCCTCCTTCGCCACATCCGATCTCTCTGCCGGAATGATGCTCCACTGGGCACCTGTGTCACAAAGAAAACTGCGACCAGAGGCGGTGTCTTGTATGAAGAGCAGCCTGTTGGTGACGCCAGCGCTCAGGGCCACTACTGAGTGCCGGCCCCGCCGTTTCCCGTCGGTCCGAAGGTGCAGGGTGAGCGGCACCGTTTGGCCTTGGCGCCAAAAGTGGCGTGGTAGAAACAATGGCCCGCAGCGTTACCCTGCTGGCCAGAAGGTCTGGCGTCATCCTTCGCTCTCCTGCGACGGTCGGGTGGCGGGGCGGCCGCGGGAGCGAGCAGGTCGGGGGACCGTTGAGGCATGGCCAAGACGAACCGGTCCGCCTCCCTGGCCAGGGCGCGGGGCTCCATGATGGCGGTGTTGGCCAGCGCCATCCTAACTTGAGCTGGCAATGTGCGCATGAACAGCTCTGTGAAGAGGATCATGGGGTCTTCTGTACCGAGCAGGTTTAGCATCCTCTCCATGCGCGCAGAAGGCCTCTCGTCACCCAAGTCCGACATGGCAAATAGGCGACGCACCCTCTCCGCAGTGGACAGTTCAAATGTCTCTAGAAGCAGGGCCTTGAGGCGCTCATATTTGTTCGTCGTCGGGGGAGCAGACAAAAAACCTACCACTCGAGCTGCGGTGGAGCTGCCCAACATTGCCACAGCATGGTTGTACCGGTCGTCGTCGTCATCGATGTCACTTTTGTTAAAATGTGCCTCTACAATAGCAAACCATGCAGCAGGCGTTGAGTCCCAGAACTGTGGTAGCTTGAGAGTGGGAGTGTGCGCACCACGCGTTACCCTGACAGGGGATGGTGATGGCTGCCGCTGGTTTGAACGTCTTCCTCGCCCGGACATTTTGCAGGATTGCAATGTTCGCTCGCTGGTTTTTGTACACAATTACGTTAACAAAAATCCACGTCGGGGGTCACCAGTGTAGTGCCGGAGGAAAAAGGAAAGACGTAGGCAACGTAATGATAACTGTTTAATCAAAATAACAACTCGTACTCTCCGTACAGGACCAGGAAATCGATCACCAAAACTCTTGTGTCTAAACAGGAAGTTGCAACGTTAATAATCCTCCCCTCTGCCCCTAGTGCCAGAACTGGTTCCCTCCCACTACACAACCAACAGTAAGAGGAGAACATGAACCCATAATGTAGTCACTACAGGATCAAGGAAACGCAAACCATATGCTAATCATCTCAGAAAGGTTTGTAATTGTTCTTACCCTGATGAAATAGTATTGCCCCAGAATAATGGACTGTAGGGCCTACAGACATTTATTTTTTCCCCAGCTTGTCCTAGACCAGGGTTTAGGGGTGTCTGTACTGGACTTACATTATCATCCACAGCATATGTGACCCGGGCCACCACAGAAAGATGACCTCACCCAGAACATGGGACACCAGTCACCCACCGTCTGTACACACACACACACACACCATCCAATGAGACATTCATAAATTCACCAATGAAGGCCCAGGAGGCTTTCTTGGTCATCTGACCTCTGACATCATTCACCTGTAATTAAATTATAATACTCAAAGCGCCACAATGGGCATCTCCACAATCTCAGCAAAGAAGACAATTCAGGTGCACCAGGACTATGGTCAATTCTCAGTAGAAGTCAATCAAGTCATAAGATGCTGGGCAAGGAAATTAGAATAGATTCCTATGACTCTAAATATGGTGTAGTATGATTATTATGTAGTTAGTCTCACTAAATCACACTTGAGAGATGATATTCTGGAGTCCTAGAATAGTAGTAAGTATACTTTTAGTAAACAGTAGGATGTATGAGCTTATTCTCTTGGAATTAACATGACTCACACGACAAGTTAATTTTGGACATTCCATATGTGTCCAATTTGAGCTGTATGACCCCAGTAAAAAGGATTTCTGAAGACTTGCTATAGACTCAAACTCACCTGATCTGCATTGAAGTTGCCTAGTAGAGTGGTACCAGAGATTAATTGAAATGAGTGAAACATAATTATGTACAGTCCAGTTTATACAAATATAACAGGCATGTGTAAAATTACATGTAATTGCACCAATATGTAAATTGTAAAAATGTATATTTCAAAAATGTTATTTATTTCAGCAAAAATAAAAATATATATTGAAAATATTGTGAATATTATAGAAAATATTGTGATTCTATCACTTTCCATTCATCTTTGAAGTCTCAAAAACACCGAAAGGCGAAACTGGAAGTCACCTGCTAAAAGGTGGCTCCTAGCTTGGCTAATTGAGAGTGGATTGATTGTGCTTTGATTTTGATGAATAACTATTGTATTATACAATATAATGACATTAGTACAACTCTCTTCTGTATTCTATGCATTTATATAATCTTAATACATTTACATTTTCATAATCCAAAAAGCAAGCATTTGTATGTGAAAATACTATTGCTTACAGCTAAAATAATCGTATCACAATAGGAAATCATATCACAATACAAAAATGATTTAATTGACTGTTATGTGTAACACGAAAACAAAAAGAGCACCCTTGCACTCCTTCTGGTTCAGTCTTCCGAGATCTGATGCTCCAGAACTGAAAATAGAAGATAAAAACCTTTGAAGAACATTACAACATTACCGTACAAGCTTAAGCCAATATTTCACAAATCTGAAATCATTCTGAAAATGACAGGCAGAATGGATGATTTATTACCTTTTGATATGTCGACTTTATTTGATAGCAGACTATCTGCCTGAATTTCATCCATATGCATGTAGAGCGTCTCTGCTTTGTGCTACACATTGTAGTGAAACAACAAAAAACTATCAACAGTCATTCAGCTTTCATCCACACTCTCTTCCAATAACATCTAACATGGTAGGTAGATGCATACATAATGTTACATACTGAGTAGGTTTTATCTCACCATGAAGGCTGCAAACAGACTACTGCCCATGGCCCTGCGCACATGCTCTTCCACAACTGGGTACGTGCGGACAAAATACTAAAACAGAAACAGAGACAGAGACAAAGATAAAGATAAGTAATTGCTAGTTGGAATAAGGAAGGAGGTAGTTAATTCCATAAGTGTATATTCAGTCAGTTATTCTGAAATTACAAAAGTACAGTAATACACACCTGCATAACACCTATACTATATTGTTATGTGTATTCTGGTTCAAGTTTGTGTTTTGGTGTGTGTGTGTGTGTGTGTGTGTGTGTGTGTGTGTGTGTGTGTGTGTGTGTGTGTGTGTGTGTGTGTGTGTGCGTGCGTGCGCGACTACACGACTACCTCCAGTGCCAAGCTGGCTTGTCTCTGGGCATCAGCATGCTCCTGGTTGCCCATGGCGTACAACAAGTGATGCACCACTCTGAGAGGAAACAGCTCCTGGACAAGCTCCTGGCTCCCCTGGACAAGCAACCTTCAACATCCGGCATGCACATTCAACAGGCTCAGTGTTCCCAGAGATTGCATTTTGCTGTGCATGTTTATTGCACTTCGAATTTAAAAAGTGCCAAACAAAAGGTTGTCATTTCAGATTAACCTCTAGCATATTAACCTCTAGCATATTAACCTGATAGCGTTGGCTGCAGCAGCTTGTTGGACAAATACTGGCAGGGATTCAGTCATCTTGGTCATTTCTGTGTCTGATGGGATGTACAACAACATATCAATAACATGTTTCGAGTTACCCAGTTATTGTGGATTATCGCAAAGCACTCTAAAGCTATAAATCTATTTTAATATGCTAGGCTTTATTGTGCAATCTAGCCATAGCAGAACACCAACTTCTGAGTGATTTCAACTTGCAGGACAAGAGAGGTAACAGGGATTGTTTAATAAGTTGGTCTTAGTCCTTTAAATGAAGAATGTGCGGTGATCACTGCCTCATCACACTTTGCATTTCATTTACGGAGGAACCAGAAAGAGTAATACCTTCCAGGATCTTGTGTTTCTGCACTCCCTCCTTAGCAGGTTTCAGCAGAGCTACAAGACCACTTAGCAGGGCTGGTTTGACCTCATACTGCCTCAGATCGGTGATCAACTCAATCGCTGGTAGGGAGGGAGGGAGGGAGGGAGGGAGGGAGGGAGGGAGGGAGGGGAGAGAAGAGAGAGAGAGAATGCCAATACTGTGAATGTGAAACTAATTTGAGTTTGAATTGCCTGACTGGACAGCTTGGACATGGAATTACTTACCCTCATACTGCACTTCCAGGTGCAGAGACCTCAGCATATTCAACAGAGGTTCAACAATGCTGGGATGGGCTGCCTTCACTATTTCCTATTAGGGGTCATAATGAAATACAATTACAGTGTCTGTGTGTGTGTGTGTGTGTGTGTGTGTGTGTGTGTGTGTGTGTGTGTGTGTGGTGTGTGTGTGTGTGTGTGTATGTGTGTGTGTGTGTGTGTGTGTGTGTGTGTTATACCTGCACAATGCGTAGGGTTTGTAGGACGAGCTGCTGGGCCTTAGGAGAGGTGCAGGGCAAGAGGGCGATCAGGCCTCTGTACACCTGGTTCTGGTATTTGGGGTTTCCATGTGCAAGTGACTCCAACAAGGCCCGTGCTGTCTCTTGAGTCTCCTCAGTTTTTGATTTGGCCAGGCACTCTGCAATGGCTCTCACGCCTGCAAGACACAGGAGGTCACAGTCAATACAGTGAGAAGGCCAAACAACATTGTCTGGGATCAAATCTGGGTTTAGTCTAACATAATCTATGCAGTAGAAATTCCACAGTTTATTAAACTACAAACACTGGTACTAATAGTTCTTTTGTCGTTGTTTTTTATGAGTAGACTACCGTAGCTTTCGCAGATGAGCTCTTTGTACTTGCGTCCAGCATTTGAGACTATTTGAAGCAGACAAAGGGCCTCTGCCTTGTCCTCCTCCGTGGTCTGTTTCTGACCCAAGATCTCTAGCAAGGTTGGAACGCCTCCAACTTCCAGGAACTCAATGAGATAGCAATGACTGTGAAGAAAAATTATAACAATCGCATTTAACGAAAATGCAGGACACACAAAGAAATGCTGATGTTTACAAATAGGACCCCCACTCACTTGCTTGATGCAGAAAGGAAGACACCAATTGCTTTCAGCTGGAGACTTAAACATGTCCCAAACATATAACTGAGTACGTTGTAAGTGAAGGAATGGGCCATATGTAGGATCGTAGGATTTGTAAAAACGTATTGTCGATAAAAGTCGATAAATGTTACCATAACCATAAATGCAGCAGCGAGAGTTTTAACCAAAACAAGCAGAAGTGTTCATATAACTCCTATTTTAGAGACTCTACACTGGCTTCTGGTTAAGTTCAGAATAGATTTCAAGATCCTTCTGCTTCTTTATAAAGCTCTCTGGCACAGCAACATATCTGAAAGACCTTTTGATAGCATAATCAGCCCAATAGAGCTCCCAGGTCTTCTGACGCTTGCTTTCTCTGTGTACCACATGAGATTTGGTGAGGCTGCATTCTCATTTTATGCACCCAAATTGTGGAATGCACTGCCAGTTTACATTAAGGATGCAACCTCAGCAAATATTGTCACGGCTAAAAACTCATCTTTTTAATATTTCCTTTAAATGACTGTATTATTTTCTAAATGTATCTTTTAATGTTAGTTGTAATTGTGTATTATGTATACTTTAAATCTTATAGTAATTCTTATATTATTTAAATATTTTGTTTATCTTATGCCCCTTGGATTGTATGGTTTATTCTTGTTTTATTATGTAGTGTATATTATTGCTATTGTGTGTTCTATTAATTACTATTGTTCTATTATTGTTATGCTGTGTGGATATGTTAAAGCACTTTGAGCTGCAACGTTTGCAGGAAAAGTGCTATAGGCCTACAAATAAAGGTTATTATTAATATGAATAACCCTAACCCTAACCATGCGCATGTAGGTAGCACATCTCGGCAGAACACCGGAACCGCACGGAACCAGCTTCTGATAGTGAATTTGGAAGAGGAACTGGGTTTCGTAGCTCGGCTGAATCATTCATCGTTAACCGTTCATTAAGCGATTTTGAGCAGCAAGTCAATTAAATGTCTGAAGAAATATCCGGTGGTTCCATGCCCTACTACTAGGGTTCCACAAGTGAATTCTGGTCAAACTGTGTCCTTATTCAATTATGAATGAATGAATGGTCTTTATTGTCATTGATATAGTACAGGTACCAAACAACGAAATTTGGGAGCGGGGGCTCCCCTGGTGCTCGGAAAGAAAACTAAAAACAAGAAGGGAAAAGAGCTGGTTTACATAAATAAAGGCTATATACACTGTCCACTATACTATACTATACAAATAAACACTGCGCTGTACTCTATGCTATGCTATACCTATTCTAACATTTCCTATCTCTGAACCTTATGTACCCGAGGGTTGTCATATTGCACATAGTGTTATTGCACATTCATTTAAAGTGTCGCAGTTTGCAGGTTTGAAATGTTCACAGTTGTCTATAACTGTCTGTAACAGCAGTAGTGCAGCAAAAGGATACGTTAGCCTCATCCAGGCGGTCAGACGAGCAAGAAAAAGACTGGCAACCTGTGCAAATTCCAGTTCTAACTCAGGGCAAGTCATCCCCGAGTGTTGAGTTAGAAAAGCGTCCAGAATTTGGCTGCGAACCGTCTTGTTGCCATGATCCCACTCTTGAAGGTAACTCATCACTTTACCGATAGCCGCTTTTTCGTTACTTGTTGTCATCCTTCTTGATTTCACACCACCGAACACAGAGATCTACCCCCCTTTTAGAACGTGGTTGGATCCATTGAACACATTTGAAAAATGATATTGTCTCATTAAAGGTAATGGGGCCTTTCTGCCCAACAGTCAAGATAACATGCTAGCTATGTAAGTAAGTTGGCTAGCTTTAAATCAGTTTTGTGTACCGTTGCTAAGCAGCAGAAATGACCCCCCCCCCCCCACCCCGCATGAACCACTCACCACCAAGACGACACACACACTCTCACGTATGTGCCTGCACAAAGGAATTTACATCTTATCCTGTGTTTCATAAATCATATGTTTAGAATGTTTAATACATTTGCAATTAACCAAACACTAACAAAAAATGCATTGCATAAAATGTATTGAAAATACATCATTGTAATGAACTGCAATTTAAAAGAATGTATAAGAATGATATCCTTTCTAGATACAACATGGAAGAGACAGGACATGTATCCTGTATTGTGTGTATTTGAATTTGAATGACAAAATTGAGCCTGATTGTTTTTTTGTTTGTTTCTGTTGTAAACCTACGCTACTGTAACTGTAGTGTGTGAATGGGGATAGGACAAATAAGCTTTGCTTCCTCCTATTCCCTTTCGGACAGCTAACCATGTGGATTTTTATTATTATTATTCTTTACTTTTAAAATCATTTGTATTCCAATGTACTTGGACTGCTGTTCGAAATAAACTTGAACTAAATTGTGAATAGCTGACTGTGCCCCATCCGTGATACACAATATCTTAGTAAACATGCATTTTGGGAAGATGATATTTATATTTTAAAAACACATAACGTATAATGTATCTAACTGAATGCATTCCAGGTAATCTGTCCGACACATTGACCAATGCAAATGGGAAGAGGAGGGACCCTACTGTAATGTAAACACATTAATGTTAACGTTTGGTAATATCAAACATGATGCTCAGTGTGTACTTTCAGTAGGGTCCCTCCCAATATAGAGTGATATAGTGATCCCTCCTCCTCCATCCACTCCTCATTCATGTAGTCAGGTCTGGTAGATCCGGTAGATCCGTCCTGTAGATGATGCAAGTGAAATCCCTTGGGAAATGACAATCTTACCCTACACCCTAATCCTAAACATACCCCATCCCATGCTCCCTAACTTACATGCAACATTTAATGTAACCTAACTGTAAAGTGTGTTGGACATGTTAATTGCAATAGTGTTTTAATAAAGATTCAAACTAACATGTTTTGTGGCTTTTGTACTTATTTCCTCAACATATAATAATGTTAAAGATACTGGCAAACGTAAACCCAGACGAGGCTTTGGCCAGAGATAAGAAGAGCTACAGCAGGGGTCTCAAACTCAAATTGGCTTGGGGCCACTGCTGGAATTGTCATCTCATAGGAGGGCCACTTCAATGTTCAAGTACTACAAGAAAAGCTCAATATTTCAGAAAATTTCCTTTTTTAATTTCCAATAGGCCTACTAACATATTTTCATCATATTCCATCAAAGAACAGCATTTTATTATTGGTCATTTGTTTTAACAATCATTACTACAATCAACATAACACAATTAACACATTTAAAAAATGAACAAGTAAAACAAAATAGCAAATGAACTTGGAGAGCTTTCACCTTCCATATCACAAAGATTAGAATAGAAAAATATTAAAGTAAAATAAACAAAATTACATCACCCTCTCATGTTCTTTTAACAGTTCAACAAAAAATCTGACCGTATAGGTTTAACATATTATTAACTAACCTTAATAATAGGGTTACTAACCCTAACCCTATTATTATTTTTTCTACCTGAATTGAGAGAGAGAGAGCGACATCTTTTCCATTATATATAGGCTATATCATGAATTGTATCTATCCACTGTAGGTACATCTGGCTTTAACCATGTTCTTGTGATAGCCTTTTTGAGAACAGCAGTTTCTATACATAGTTGTTAACTGTTAGGCTAGTGCAAATCTTTTTCTATTTTTCTTTTTTTATGTATTTCTTGCCAGACATCTGGCAGCACTTCTGCTCACACAGATGAGCCACATTTGCCTTGATGGAGGTCACAGTTGAAACCCTGAGTACAGCTTCAAGATGGGCATCACTAAGCCTGGACTGGCACTGACATTTCTTCATAGTCAAGAAAAGTTTCTCACACAGATATGTGCTTCCAAAAAGGCACATTACCCGACTGAACACTTTGGACAGCTCTGGGAAGGATGGGAAGGATGGAAGTAATTCTCTCAGAAATTGTCCAGTCATGTCTGTTTTTCCCTGTGCCTCTCTGAATTTGTTTTTTAGGTCACCGTTACACTGCAAGTCAATAAGTTCCATCTGCAGCACACCCGGGACATCCTCCACATCAACTGAGAAGGGGTCTGCAAACAGCTGGAAAGTGTCACGGCGTGCCCTGAAGTCTGCGAAGCGCTGATCAAACTCCTGCCGCAGGTTTTCAATAGCACAGGTGTATTCATCACCACTGAACGCCGCGCCGTCCTCCACGAGAGACCTGCACGCTGGGAAATGACTGAGGTTTTCTGCAGAAAGCTGAGTTTTCCACAATCTCAGTTTGGTGGAGAAGGCATTCACACTTTCATAAGCTGCTGTGATGAGCTGACCAGGGCCCTGGAGCTTCAGGTTAAGGATGTTCAGCTCCTGGGTTATGTCCACTAGGAACGCCAGGTCCATCACCCATTTGGGATCATCAAATTCAGGAACCTCCATTCTGCCATCTTCCATGAATCTCTTCACCTCGGCTCTTAACTCGAAAAATCTCTTCAGGGCATTTCCCCTACTGAGCCAGCGCACCTCACTGAAGTAAAGCACATCACCATAGGCTGCTTCGATTTCTTCTAAAATGGACCGGAGCTGGCGGTGCTGCTGTAAACTCCTGGACCTGAGGTAATTGATACACGTCAGGACAACACACATGACATGTTCATATTTCAAGCATTTGCTGTACAGTGCCTGTTGGTGTATGATGCAGTGCAGAACCACCGCTGGATCTGCATTTTCCTCCTCTAACTTCCCTTGGACCAGCGCGACCAGTCCGGTGTCTTTGCCTGTCATGGACGGGGCTCCATCAGTGGTAATGCCCACTAGTCTGTCCCACGGCAAACCAGCGCGCTCGATCGCATCGCACAGCTGCTGAAAGATTTCCTTGCCTGTGGTACGGCCGTGCATCGGATACATACTGAGCAACTCTTCCGTCACTTCGAATTGGTCGTCAATGCCCCGGATGAAAATGGCTAGCTGAGCATTATCATCGGTTTTGTCTGTGCTTTCGTCGAGCGCCACAGAGTATGCAGTGAAAGCTCGAGCTTTGTCGCGTAACTGGTCATAAATGTCACTCGATAACTCGCTTATCCTCTCGGCCACTGTGTTGGGCGATAGATTGATATTGTCGAACAAGATCTTCTTTTCTGGACATAGAATATCAGCGACTTGCAACATGCACTCCTTCAGGAACTCTCCTTCGGTGAATGGTTTTCCTGCTTTGGCGATTATTTCACTCACCCTATAACTCGCTGCAATTTCCTGGAAAATACTTTTGTGAAACGGTATCCCTCTCTTCAGCTGCGTGACTCGTGTTTCCCTGTCGTCTCCCTGGTACTTCTCATACTCTTCTCTGTGTTTGGTCGAGTAATGACGCTTGAGGTTATATTCCTTGAGAACGGAGATTCTTTCCTTGCATATCAGGCAGGTAGCATTCCCGTTGAACTCCACAAAAAAATATTGCAATGTCCATCTTTCTTGAAACTGTCTGTGTTCATCGTCCACTTTCCTTTTCTTTTTGAAAAGAGACATCTTTGTTGTTCGCGGTCAAACGTAAAAGAACGACGCCAAACTTTGAAGCTGCCCGCGCCACCTCTTTGTGTTACACTTGTTTATTTTTGTGCCAAAGGAGTTCACTCAGCATCCGTTTCCGGTTGGCTGAAAAAGAAGCCAGACCTGGCTAGATTTTCAATTATGGAAAACAATAGGAGGATAAAAAAATATATATTTTTGTTTTCACTAATATCTTAACATTGTCCTTATTATAACTAAACTTGTGTATATCTAGGGGGTCTTACGACATTTTCGTTTAGTGACCCAAGTGTTACTTCTCCAGATCAGTAGGTGGCGACAAATAATCTAACTAAGCAGAAATCAACAGCCGAAGAAGAATCATTTCAGACAGGAAAGCTGTTGTTAGCAAAGAAACACAGCTAACTAGATTAGCCATCGTTTGTTTTGTTTAGTTTTTTTTTTATCAGATAACTAACTCCAATGGGGATTTACTGACAGGTAAATGTTAAGCTGCCGTGATGAAAACGTAGATATTCTATATGACCGTGCCGCTGCTGTTGTGTGTGCTTTCACAACCCAGCATCTGGGGAGTCTGGTCAATTAGCTAGCTAGGTAGCGTAGCACGCTAGCCAGTGGGAGAGAACGGGCATGTCCATTGCAACTACTAGCTAGATACTATCAGTAGTTTAATACATTAGGTTGTTACTAATCAAACCCGTAGTTAAAGTATGTTTGCTTCTAGTAAGATACCACCACCTGAACTCGTTGACTCGCGTGCCTGCTTGCCCTGCTGTAGCTAGCCCCTGTTCTAGTCTTCTACTGTCGCTGATACACATGATGACGTTAGAATTATAAGGTTCTATCTCAATTTTTGTCAAAATTGAGTTTTTTTTTTTACATAATCTGATCCATTAAGTGTTTTATTAATGCCTGTGTGGTGTTTTTTTTTTTTTTTTAATGTTGACATTTTTGAGTTAGTAATGAATAAAATACATAGGTTCCATCTCACAAAACATAATGGAATGTAATAACTTTGACGCTCAATATCTCTGAACTACCCTAAACGGAGATAGAACCTTATCATTCTAAGCTCACGAAATGATGACTATGGGAACCATAGTTGGGTTAGCACTGCAGTGCTGCTGTCATTGACTTTCTAAAGCTAGCAACACAACAACAACAACATCTATCTATTAGGTAGCGAGCACGTAAACACGCACACTAAGGTATATTGTTAACACCAGAAGAAGATAAGTAAACTGTAAACGATCTTAATAGTTGTCAAGTCAAGTTCATCATGGCTGGTGCGGATGTGAGAGATATTCTGGAGTTGGCGGGAGCGGATGATGCTGGCCCCATCAGTAAAAAGGATTTCCTCAACTCAGATAAGGTGAGAAGCTGCCAGTACAAACTCTGTATTAAGTCTATATGACTACAGCTCACTGATGCCAATTGTATCAGATCTGTATGTGGTTGACGACATGACACATTATAAAATCTGTTTTTATTTTTTATTTTGTTGGGACAGCACCCCAAATGTCTCCAGTCTGTTTACTGTGGTTCACTCACATACATCTGTACTATTACGGAGCATGATGTCAATGTCTGTTTGTAATATCTATGATATTTAATGAATGACACGATCCTCCTTATTTCCTTGTCACAGAAAAAGGTCAAGAAAACGACAGAAACGTTGACCTTTAAGAGACCGGAGGGAATGCACAGAGAGGTCTACGCTCTGCTATACTCAGATAAGAAGTAGGAAATACTTTCCTCTTTTTGCTAACTTGCCTTTCTGAATAAGGCAGACATCTTGCAATAAAATATTGAATGTTCTTTCGGCTGTAATACTTAAAAACAAGTATCCTTCTTAAAATGTTTAGTTATGAGATTTCAGTAAGATTGTACATCTGTTTTCTGCCCTGCATTAAATGATACTTGTGTGTCTCCACAGGGATGCTCCCCCTCTGCTGCCCAGTGATACCACCCAGGGCTATCGCACAGTGAAGGCCAAACTGGGATGCAAGAGGGTGCGGCCCTGGAAATGGATGCCCTTCACTAATCCCGCCCGCAGAGATGGAGCCATATTCCACCACTGGAGACGCATGGCAGAGGAGGGCAAGGATTACCCTTTTGCCCGCTTCAACAAGGTAAAGAGTCTTTTCTTTTCTCTCTACTCCATTTGTCCCTCTCTTTGTCTTTAGCTCTCTTTCTCTCTGTGCCTCTTTCGCTGCCTCCCTCTACCTTGCTGCTGGTCTCCCCTCACCCCTTTTCTCTCTCTCTCCCTCTTACTACCTGGCTCTGACAACATTCTTCTCTGTGTCTATGTAGGCAGTGCAGGTGCCAGTGTATTCAGAGCAGGAGTATCAGATGTATCTCCATGACGACGGCTGGACCAAAGCAGAGACGGACCACCTGTTTGACCTGTGCAAGCGCTTTGACCTGCGCTTCATTGTGGTCCATGATCGCTATGATCACCAGCAGTACAGAGTAAGGAGGCTATCCATGGTACACACACTTGTCAAGATTATTTATTTAGTGTCCTGTCATTACATGTTAATTAATATTTCATACACTTGCCTATATTTGTGCTCACAGAAACGTTCTGTGGAGGACCTGAAGGAACGTTACTATACTATTTGTGGCAAGTTGACTAAGGTCCGTGCAGCAACGGGGACAGAACCCAAGATCTACATATTTGATGCAGGCCACGAAAGACGCAGAAAAGAACAGCTGGAGAAACTCTTTGGCCGCACCCCTGAACAGGTTAGCAGGACTGCCCCTCTGTTGTTTTGACGGTTTTAAATGCAGCTGTAAATATTGGTGCCATATTCCAATAACATCCCTTGTCTCTGCAATTCCCCTGTTTTCCCTGCAGGTGGCAGAAGAGGAGTATCTAGTCGGCGAGCTGAGGAAGATTGAGTCGCGAAAGAAGGAGCGTGAGAAGAAGGCCCAGGACCTGCAGAAGCTCATCACCGCTGCAGACACCAACACAGAGATGAGACGCGCAGAGCGCAAAGCCACCAAAAAGAAGCTCCCACAGAAACGAGAGACAGAGAAACCAGTAAAATACACACACACACTCTCTCTCTCAACCCAATCACATGTTAGAAATGTAACCATCCTCTGAGTTCATAATTCTCTTGACGACTCCAAATGCACTGTATCACATGTTGGTTACTCTGTCTCTGTGGTCATCTCTCCAATGTCCCTCTGTCTGTCCTCCACAGACTGTCCCTGAGACGGCAGGCATCAAGTTCCCAGACTTCAAATCAGCGGGAGTCACTCTGCGCAGCCAGAGGGTAAGCATAGTTGGGAGTGGGAGTCCCTTTCTGACAGTAAGCATGAGGGCTATCAATCAGTCACATCTGTCTGCACATAGTCACTGTAGTAGCACTGTAGTCGTTTCTCAATGATCACTTGAACATAACGTAGGGCTGGGTTCAAAAAATTCTGAATCGATCTAATGAGCGATTATCGATTCATAAATCCCGAGATCGATCTTTCATGTTTTTTTGTGTGTGTTTTTTTGTGTTTTTTTGCTTGCAGCTTCAACCCGCAACGAGATCTCGTTTTGTCCTGCTCATCTCTTATCGTCATAATTTTTACATCCAAAATGCACCCAGACATCTGCCTTTAAGCCTGGTCGTTGCGTGAGATATGATAAATTCTTGTAGCGTGAGATCTGGCCACGAGATCTCGTTGCGGGGTTGAAGCTGCAAGCAGAAAAATAAAATAAATAAATGAAAGATCGATCTCTGGATTTATGAATCGATAATCGCTCATTAGATCGATTCAGAATCGGGAAATCGATTTTTTTTAACCCAGCCCTACGGCAAAAATGGAAACGACAAGACACGTATAACACAACACTCGGATACCTAGATATACATGTCACGAATCAACAGACACAGTAGATGGTTTGATATCGCCTTATGTGAATACTTCCATGAAACACCTATATAATGTTTTACCTCAGAAGGTCCAAAGGATCCATTTATTTGAGTCAAGAGTGTAGCTAGCTATGGTATTATGGCTTTTGATGTATGCTGGTAGTGGCTGGAGCATGTTTGACTAAGCTCTCATTAACAGCAACATGATTTATGTCGTTGGCGGCCCTCTAATATCTATACGACAGAGCTGAGGAAAGCTTATTCATCTCTAAGACTGATGAGGAGCTGCTGCTCTCTATGGAAAATGCATTAAGGCTAAAGGAGTGGAGTGTTCCTCAGCTAATCAGTCAGATGGACTCCAGTGGTTAAAGACATTTTGATCTGCCTCGCTGAAGTGCATTTCATACGAATTAACCGGGAGAGGTGAGGATGTTTATCGCAACATTCCTTTCCTGACACCTAACTTATATTCTCTCTCGTGTGTGTGTGTGTGCACGTGCACGTGCCTTTCAGATGAAGCTGCCGAGCTCTGTAGGCCAGAAGAAGATCAAGGCCATCGAGCAGATCCTGACAGAGCAAGTAGTGGGTGAGTGAAGAACTCATTGATACCTAACCAAAGGAATCCAAGCCAAGGACTACAATTTTACCTCTCTGTCAGTCTCTCTCACAAGACTGTATATCCTAAAGCAATTGTTCAAATATTCTTGATTTAGTCTTCTAATTTTAACCCCATCTGTGTTGGTCTGTGTAGAATTGAACCCCATGCCTACGGAGGAGATCGTGCAGATGTTCAACGAGCTGCGCAGTGACCTGGTGCTGGTGTACGAGCTGAAGCAGGCGCACGGGAACTGCGAGTATGAGCAGCAGATGCTGCGGCACCGCTACGAGGCCCTGCTGAAGGCGGGGGGAGGAGGAGGAGGAATAGGAGGAATAGGAGGAATAGGAGGAGGAGGAGGAGGAGGGATCCTACCACCCCTCCTGGGGGGAGAGACCCCAACCACCACCACCACCACCACTACCATCACCACCACCCTGGGGCCCGAGGGACAGGCCTGGCTCAGCCCTGACGACATCAAAGGAGAAGCCAAGGAGCAGATCATTGACGTGGTGGGAGCCCCTCTCACCCCCAACTCAGTAAGCCTGACTCTTGAGTCTGCAAACCTGCTTTGAAGAAAATAGCGGTGCCTATAAAATGTTGTTATTTGTGACACGGACACTGTTTTTGTGACACGGACACGGTTTTATGCATGTTTTTTTCTGTCTGCAGCGTAAACGCAGAGAGTCAGCTTCCAGCTCGTCATCCATCAAGAAGGTGAAGAAGCCGTGAAAGTGGCCGAGTCGTGGTGTTGACTGGGACTGGCACGTGGTGGAGGAGAGAGGATGAGGTGGCCACAAACACACTGACCCTGATGGAGAGATCCTCCAGAGCTGAGGGCAGGAGATGAGCTGCCATCCATTTACTGAAAACAACCAAAACCTGCTTTCCCTAAAACAACCCCCGCCCCCCCCCCCCCCCCCCAACCCACACACACACACACACACACACACACACACACACACACACACACGAACACCCCAGGACCAACCCTCTCTGTCCCCTAAAGCCATTGGACCTGACCACCACCCCGCCCCATCGTGACAAAGACAATGACTGACATTCCATTTCATTACTCCCATCTCTCCCCACACCAGCGCTCTCAGACTGAGGTGTGAGCCCAGATCAACTGTCAATCGCCAAGCAGAGCTAACTGTGCCATGTTGAAGAAGACGGGTGCGCCGACCGCCTGGCTAATTGATCTGTGGGCAGACACAGCGAGAGCGAGAGCGGGGGGCGGGGGGGTGGATCACTGGTCACTATGTTCACTGTTGTTGTTGTCTGGATTTGGATCATGCTGTTTAGTTTTGCCTGGTAGTGTGGTTTTGTTACAAAATGCCGTTTACCCCCTGACATCACATTAAAGTGTGCCACTGTATCACTCAGATGAGTTCAGTTAGGATGTCATGGCAGATTCTGCCTCCGTGTCTCAGTCTGCTGCTCTTTATGGAGAACACCATATGGATTGCGTTGTGATTTATTTTGTATAGATACAGAACGTCATCGGGCTGAGAGGGAGAGTTCATGTGTCCTTTTTTCTTGGGTCTTGAGTCAGATGTGATAAAAGTGACCTCTTCATGTTGATTCAATAAACATTGTTGTTTTTTTTGCAAACTGTCGTGTATACTTTCTCAGCTATTAGATACCTAACTATATTTATCAGTAGTCATGACATTGGGTTATTTGTCTCAGTTGAACCTAGCCAGATATTATCCTATGCAAGTCTGATGGACTGCATAGAGTGCAAGACTTTGTCATGTAGGCTATCAAAATAAAAAGACAGTTTCAAATAAAATCCTTCTTTCACTCACTCTATACAGTTTGATAGTGTGATAGATAAATAAAAAGGTGTAAAAGGGGCGCAGGGGTTAAGGCAGCCAGCTAGAGGTCTGAAGGTTGCCGGTTTGATACTTAATTTAATTTAATGTTGTTTTTTTACATTTAACTGAAGCCTTCATGCAAATCGATTTACAATATCTGTCTAAGTAAGTGAATAATCTATCCTTCAGTAATCATAAGAAAAAATAAATGGAGAATTTCCAATTCGGGCTTGTGTGAACATTGATGACACAAGCCTGATTCTCATTCGAGGAATCACTGTTCTATTTATATCTATATCTTGCCCTTATATCACTATTTGCACTTCTGGTTGAATGCTAAACTGCATTTTGTTGTATTGTACTTGTTGTATGACAATAAAGTTGAATCTAATCTAATCAACAGATCATTTTCATGCGCTGTGTGGCTGCTCTAACCCGTTAAAATGAAATGCACAAGCGCCACTGACACTGACGTCCGTGGTGTGGTCCTGGCGTAACATGTCCTATTCTTCACACAGGGCACTGTCAGCTGTCAGAACATCAAGACTATGCCTGAAGTGACCTGATCAACTATCATGCTTTCACCATCCCTGCATCTGCCTACGTTTCCCAGGTCGGTCCAATTGGTTGGCATACATAGGTTCCATTACCAGTGTTGCCACAGTTACTTTGAAAAAGTATTCTGATTACTGATTACTGATTACTCCTTTAAAAAGTAATCTAGTTACTTTACTGATTACTTGATTTGAAAAGTAACTAAGTTAGATTACTAGTTACTTTTTTAGTTACTATTGGCAGCTGCCTAGGCACCCGACCCCCCCCCCCCCACCCCTGCAACATAAAAATGAAAACTGGTTTTGCCAAAACTCACTTTATTTTAACAGTAACTTAAATTACATAATTACACTTTAAACAATAACTTAAAACAACAAAATAAAGAGTCTTTCTTTGCCTCACCCAACATAAATACTTGTTTTTAAACAATAAAATAAATATAATCTTTATTTAACACAGTAACTAGCAAGGAGTGGTTTCACAAAACCTAAAACCTACCCTGACCATTCAGATATGATCCTAATATAATCCTAATCCTAAACTGGGTGAGTCTGAGTTTATCAATGAAGAGTGAACTCAGCTGTCAAGACTGGAAGGAGGCCATGAACACGCTATGGAGGCCATGAACACGCTATGGAGGCCATGAACACGCTATGGAGGCCATGAACACGCTATGGAGGCCATGAACACACTATGAGTGAAACAGTGGAAAGGGGCGAGTAAACCAGTGGTTGTATCTCATTAACAGAAGCTTCTCAAACCTCTTGTCAGAAAGTCTGTTCCTTCTAGGCGTGAGCACCAAACCTCCCAGACTAAAGAGCCGCTCTACAGGAGCGCTAGATGGGGTTGGAGTGTTATACTTCAAGAAAATGTTCTTAATGTTTGGATACTGATTCAGAATCTGAAGCTCATGCCCTGACCTCAAGTAGTCCATGACTTCCTTTTCTGCCGAGTAGGTCTCCTCTGGCTCCGCCTCAAAAGCAAAAAAGTCCATCTCGCCTTGGTTGGCAGTCGTGGTGGGTACACTGGCAGGGCTCTGTGCTGCAGGAGCAGTTTTGCGACATTCTGCTGTGAGAAGCTCCTTTACTTGCTCCCTCCTACCTTCATCTCTCAGCCATCGGAGTTTGAATTTTGGACAACTAGCAGCTGCGAGAAGGGCATCTTTGTTGTCCAGCACACTGGCAAAACGAGTCAGTCTGGATAGCCTGAAAGATATAATTTGATATGTTTATTATTATCTAGTTGTAGCCTATAAGGTCTATTATTTATACCTTTATTTACTAATTATGTATGCAATTAGTTTGTGCAACTGACAACCTACATACTGCAGTATGGTGTGACTCTGCTCCATGTTCATGAATAGTGCAATGAAAATTTATTTATTTATCTTTAAGATGGAACAACATAGCATACCTGCACTATGGCATCTGGAAGGCCTGCAGTCATCTTGGATAGGGTGTCTTTCACAGCAAGGGTCTTCTGCATCAGGACTTCAAGTGTGGGCAGTAAAGTCCCATACGGACAGTCACCTTGTAGGATATCCAGTGCTATAGTTAGAGGCTTCATGACGGTACAGTACTCATGCAGGTACTGGCACTTCACTCCCAGCTTGTTGCACAGAGTAGTCAGCTCATTCATGGGGATTTCTGCGATTCTCTTTATGGCTTCGTAAAAGGAATTCCACCTTGTGGATGTCGGTACCAGGAGCTTTCTTTTGTTAACCTCCTCCACCGTTTCTGACGCAACGGTAGATCGGCTTGCTTTCGTCCAGAGAGCTGTGCATTTTGCTGTGCTGCTCCTATACACAGCCTTGCTCTCTGGTTTGGAAGTGATGTACTTCTCCACATCACTTGTAGAAATAAGGTTGAGGGTATGTGAAGCACACCTTTGGTGCGGGGGAAGAATCAGCTGGCCATCACTATCATCCTCAGCTGATAGGATTTCTGACACATCTAAAAAAGTGACATCATCCGTGGCCTCCTCCACCGTCTCATCATCGGACTCTGTGACAGCAGGCTGATAGACTTGAAATGCCTTGACAAAGTTAGATCCATTATCTGTCACTGTTGCTACTACTTTGTTGATTAGTCCATATGGAGAGTGAATGTTTTCGATTTCTGCACCAATAACATCATACGTGTGTCTACCGCGGATTCTCCTACACGCCAATGCAGCCTTGTTGCGGTCTAATGTGGATCTACTAATCCAGTGGAGCGTTACTCCCATATAGCTCCTATTGTTAGCTGTCCAAATGTCCGCTGTAGTTGACACATAGTCGACCTCGTTCAGCGCAGCCTTCAGATGTTTTTCCATACTCCTTCTCCAAGTACGAAGAAAAATATGTTCTGTGAGGTAGCTCGGCATTGGTAGTAGTGGGGATCTTGTTAATGATGGCACGGAAAGAGGGCGAGTCAACTGTGTTTATGGGCAGCATTTCCTCTACAACATACCGCCCGACCAATTTATTCAACTCTCCCACACTTACAGGTTGTGATTTTGTAGGCCTACTGAAGTCCAGCTTTTGTTGCTTGAGCGGTGTGGGACCTCCCGCAGAAGTCGAGGCCGCGGTCTCTGGGACTTTCTCCGCGAGCTTGACTGTGCTGTGCTGAGATTCCAAATGTTTCTTTAAATTTGATGTTGTGGTTTTACCACAGGACAATATTTTCTTTCCAGCACAGAGTGTACAACGAACATTTATGTTCTTGTCATCCTTTGCTGACACAAACTCAAAATAATCCCTATATTTCCAGCTATTTAACGCATATCTCTGTTCTCGCTCCATTGTGTAGGCTACGCTTCTGTTTACACTGTGCAATCAGCGTGGTGATACACGTGAGCGATTCTGCTGAACCTCGTGTTGAAAACGTGAGCACTGACGTCACTCCCCAAGACGCGAGAAAAGCAATAAATGTTTGTTTACTATCGAACATTACAAAGAAATACTGCATTTAGCCTAAGTTATGAGGTAGTAACGCAATAGTAACGCACAGTCACTTGAATAAGTAACTTTAATCCGATTACTGATTTGGAAATAGTATCGCGATAGAATACTCGTTACTGGGAAAAGTAATCAGATTAGAGTAACGCGTTACTTAGTAACTCGTTACCGGCATCACTGTCCATTACTGACAGCCCACCCAGCCAATGCCTAAAGCAACATTTAATTTAAATCTCTTGAAGTAGAAGTGGAATTCCATCAGTAAATTCCTCCGCTCTTGTCGTTCTAGAACTCCGACGGCTGCTACTCTGGCCTGGGCAGCGTTCTAGAACTCTGGCCTGGGCAGCGGTGTCAGCAGCAGGCTGTGGACCTGGGGAGATTCTTCATCAGGGAGTTCTACACCGTCTTTGACAGACAGAACAACATGGTGGGTCTGACCCAGGCAGTGTAAGCAGAACCAGACACACCTCCACAGAGCTCAAATATCCCCTAACAATAAGTCCTCTAATAGAGAGTAGTATGTTTTATTTGATGCTAGAAATTATGGAGAAGATCAAAGATGGAAAGATGTGCATAACTGCCTATGAATTAAATATATTTGAACATTGCAAAAACATTGTCTGTGTAATTGATTTTTGGGGTGTATGGGTGATCTATGTATCTGAGGGCTCATGTAGTGGGGTCACAGTACATTTACATCTTTGCTTGCTGCCGTTAAGGCCAGAGGTAATAGAAATCACTTGTAGTCTTTTCTAACAGACCAGTTCTTTTGTATCTGAACAGGCACCAACATTAGGCTGTATCTTTTGACTTTTCAAGCTCTTTTGTTGAGATAGAACGACCGTCCTCTTAGAGGTGGAACCTTTCTGTAATCTAAGAAAAAGCTGGGAAAAGCAGGGAAGTTGGACGGATGCCGGTGGTATTCCGCGCTGCAGCTGTGCTGCAACTGCTTACAGTTATTGCTGTAGAACTTGTTACCTTTCAGAAGGACGCAACAAGGTGACTTCACTGACAATTTAAATAAATCAAGTAAATTGAGTACGCCTACAGGTGAATGATTGTAGATAATCATGATGAGACTCGTCATGCCGAGGGCTCTTGTGTGCAGCGCTGGTTCAGCCCGTGGATCAGTATAAGGTGTTTATCTTGCTAGTTTAGACACCGTGTAATCTGTGTATCTTAATATAAGGTGTTTATCTTGCTAGTTTAGACACCGTGTAACCTGTGTATCTTAATATAAGGTGTTTATCTTGCTAGTTTAGACACTGTGTAACCTGGGTATCTTAATATAAGGTGTTTATCTTGCTAGTTTAGACACTGTGTAACCTGGGTATCTTAATATAAGGTGTTTATCTTGCTAGTTTAGACACTGTGTAACCTGGATATCTTAATATAAGGTGTTTATCTTGCTAGTTTAGACACTGTGTAACCTGGATATCTTAATATAAGGTGTTTATCTTGCTAGTTTAGACACTGTGTAACCTGTGTATCTTAATATCCCAAATCACTATCATTCTCGTATCTCCTGTAAGAGCTAATAGTTCCTCTGCTGTTTATGGTTCTCTCAAAGCAAACAAGCTTTTAGAGAAACAAGTTTAGTTGATGTCCGTAGACCCATGTTCGCTCTCCCTTTCCTTCTGCCACTCGGGCCTTCTCTGCCATGTACCTGGCCTGGGCTTCCTCCATCTCCCTCTTCCAGACCCCTTGTTCTTCCTTTCTTTCTTCTGCCACTCGGGCCTTCTCTGCCATGTACCTGGCCTGGGCTTCCTCCATCTCCCTCTTCCAGACCTCTTGTTCTTCCTTTCTTTCTTCTGCCACTCGGGCCTTCTCTGCCATGTAGAGTTCTTGCTCCGCCTTTCTTTGGTTTGCCTCCAACAGCAGGGCAGTCTGGGCCTCTTTACACTCCTGTGGACATACAGTGAACACACTTAAGGTGCAATCTCAAATATATTTGGCAAGAGGGGTCCCTTGTCTTTTCTGAGAATAAAACCAGTCAGTTGTCTTCCCTCATCTTTGTGTATTGTCTATTTTTAGCAATCCTAAATAGGGTGAGTGGGCAGTTATCAAATACAGTACCATAGTCCTTTGAAACTCCCCGATGGAGATAACAGAGCTATCACTCTGGTAAACAATCCCCCCCTCCACATACCCCACTGAACTATTGCCCCCCCTCGCACACACACACACACTTGACTATGACTCTCAGTACCCCCCCCCCACCTTAGGATACTATAGATATGACAATGGAAAATGCCTACACTATGATGACAATGACAATACTTAATAATGGCTGCTCATCCCTGGTTAATGTGATCACTCTATAACCTTTGCACTACTGATTACTACCTTTGTACTACTGTATATTGCACATTGCACATGTCTCCTGACATGGGGTGGGTCTTACCTTCTCCACAGAAGCATATGAAGCCTGGGCTGCACTCTGGACCTGTGGGGCTGCGCTCTGGGTTGCTCCCTGGGGGGCTGCGCTCTGGGCTGCTCCCTGGGGGGCTGCTCTCTGGACCTGTGGGGCCACTCTCTGGACCTGTGGGGCTGCTCTCTGGGCTGCTCCCTGGGGGGCTGCTCTCTGGGTCTGGGGGGCTGCTCCCTGGGGGGCTGCTCTCTGGACCTGTGGGGCTGCTCCCTGTGGGGCTGCTGTCTGGGCCTGGGCCAGTCTCTCGACTGCTTTCTGGGCCTGTCGGGCTGCTCTCAGGTCCTGGGCTGTTTTCTCGGCCCATCGGGCTGCTTTCTTGGCTTCCCTCTGGGCCCATGGGTCTGCTTTGGGACTCTGGGCTTCTCTCCGGGTACGGGCTGCTCTCTCGTCTGCTGTCTGGGCTGCTCTCAGGGCCTGGACTACTATCTGGCCCTGGGCTTCTCTCAGGTCCTGGGCTGCTCTCTGGTCCTGTGGGGCTGCTGTCAGGGCCTGGGCTGCTGTCAGGGCCTGGGCCAGTATCTCTTCTGCTCTCTGGGCCTGTCGGGCTGCTCTCTCGGCTTCACCCTGGGCCCAGTTGACTTCTGTGGGACTCTGGGCCTCTCTCTGGGTACGGGCTGCTTTCTGGGCTGCTGTGTGGGCAGCTCTCTAGGCCTGGGCTACTACTGCTCTCTTGGCCTGGCTGGCTTCTCTCTGGAGTGCCTCTACCTGCGGGATGCCTACCTGGGCCACATTGGCATATGAAGCCTTGGGCTGGTTGTCCGCGGGGGCAGCCATGGCCATAGAGGCAGAGGTGGCCTCGGGTTCAGCCTGGACCTCTAGGAGGGGGGCTGCTCCCTGGACCTGGTTGTCCTCGGGGGCGGCCATGATGGGGGCAACCGTGGCCACAGAGGCATTGGTGGCCTCGTCACCCGAGCAGACCTGCTGCAGGAGCAGAACAGAGGAGGTGTGGCATCATTCATGGCTACATGGTTACACAAAACTGATATAACTGCAGGGACGTGTGCTAATGGTGATGGTTACACTTACAGTTACAGGTCTGTCCCCTCTATCCTCATGCTTCCTCCCAGTCCTCCTGCTCATGGCTACAATATGAAAAACAAGGAAGAGAATGTGAAATTACGTTTTTTAGATATATATTATTATTATATAATTACTTGTCCCCTATGAGTTCATGGATGACTGTGAGGCTGTTTGAACTTCAAAAGTGACTGACTGTTGATATTGCGCGACATTATGATTGAAGCATCAGTTGTCATGACAACAGGTGCAACGTGGCAAAAAGCCATATCCTTGTAGTATTTCTACCTCAAAAAATGATGGCTAGGAAGTCGGGTTGTAAAGCGAAAGCTTCTTTATATAAAAAATCTGTTGGCCTACACTTTTGATCACTTTCAAACAATAAAAGAGCTATTGGATATTCACTTTAATTCTGGACCTTACAATTTGCATTTCTCAAAACCAACAAACTAAACTGTCAACTTCCATGACGTCTTGCCGCAAGGCCTCCTGGGACCTGCAGTTCTACCTATTCTTAGCCAATACAACAGAAATGTACTTCTTTATGTTATGTAATATATATTAATCAATCTCTTTTAATTGTCAATCATGTAACATATTAATTAATCCTGTAACCTATAAAGTTAATCATGTAACCTATACAGTTACAACATTCCTATGAATACAGTCAGGCCGTCAAGCCCATAGACTTTTACTTGTCAAGGCAATTTTTTTATGTGCAAATCTGTAATTCAAGACTCTCTGGTAATTTACTCACAAAGACCCACATTGATCTCTACTCAGCGCACACACACACACACACACACACACACACACACACACACACACACACACACGCACACACACGCACACACACACACACACACACACACACACACACACACCACTGGGTTGGTCCTCCAGGCTGGCTGCTGTCTGGGCCTTGTTGTTGTCCCTGGGGGCGGCCATGATGGGGGCGGCATTCATGGCTTTGGTTAAGGTGATCTCCTCATCTGAGTCCGACTCATTTTCCAACCTCCAAGCTTCGTCAAAATTAAAAACTCCCTGACCTCCCTGACTCTTCTTCTTTTTATTTGGCATTTCTGAACAAGGACAGAGAATGTGAAATTACGTATTTTATATTTATATATTATTATTATTATTATAGAATTACTTGTCCCCTATGAGTTCATGGATGACTGTGAGGCTGTTTGAACTTCAAAAGTGACTGACGTTGCCCATCTGAGTGGAATACAAGTTCCAATAGCCACATCAGTTACAGAGATGCATATGCTTCATACACATGTTTGAGGGCTTGAACTTAAGGCTTGAAGATTTATCAATTGGATTCTACAAAGGCAAAGTAAGGTCATCCCACTTCCTTTCTATGTTCCATATTAATATCACAGTGAGTACAGGGCAGGCTAGCTAGCTAGACATTAATAATATCACTAATATCACAAGCCCATAGACTTTGACAAGTAGCTAACACAGGCTTACCTTGCTTGTGTCATGCGTGTTGCTCCTTCTCATACCGAAGTTAAACTGGCCTGATAAACTGGCGCGTGGCTTCTGTAGCAGACATTTGATTGTGACGTCCTCTCAACTGTTATGAATATGACGTCATAATGCATGTTTTCTGAACATTCTGATCTCAGGAGCTCCATTTTTAACCAAAGACAATTATTAAAAACAATGATAATAATACAAATAATAATATTAAAAAGCCCCATATGTATTCATCTCTCATTCTGATGATTAAAGCATTAAAGCCCTCGAAAATAATATGATATCATCAAAATATCATCATGATCAAAATGCAGGGTTCCCACGGGTCCTTGAAGTCCTTGAAAGTTTGTGAATTAAAAAAAAAAAAAGTTTTGAAAAATAGACATGGGTCCTTGAAAGTGCTTGAATTTCCCTCTCTCAATTTTTTTTTTGTTTTAGAGAGGGAGAGACTCTCTAACTCAATTCTTGTTAACGTAATGTTAGTAAATATGCTCCGTTACGCTGTCTGCATGTCTCTCCCGCTATCTGAGTCACGGGGTGTGTTTAAGCACTTTTACGTTTTGTTGATGTGCATGCACTTTCCATATGGATTTGGAATATATTGGTAAAATCAGGGATCAGGTTTCTTAACTCACCTGTCATGCTAGTTAAGTAAAGTGACATAACTATTTAGTTAATATGTACATTTTGCTTGAACCATTTTTGGGTTGCTACAGCCAGCCACTAAAACCTTATTCAAATTTCGGTTCATAATATTGCTAATTGAATGTCAATTATGCCATTGAGCTCTTTTAGACATTAATTTGTATGCAAATGTGCGGTACATGAGGTTGGTTTGTGTGTGTGTGTGTGTGTGTGTGTGTGTG
>NC_137674.1:95684831-95699831 GCF_963989245.1 Nansenia antarctica | reverse complement strand
ACATGTTCTAAAAACAGGCCTTAGATAAGCTACACCATGAACTCATTTGAAAATTAAAGGGGTATAAAAAACCTTCATCGATTAGAAGAGGGGAAAGAAATCACCTGTCAAGTCTGTCTGTCTGTCAGTCAGTCTGTCTCTCTCTCCCCTCTCCGTGGGAAGGTCAAGGACACATGCATATTCATGTGGAAACCTGGCACAGGATCGATGGCTTTTAATTGTTTCCTCCTGGTTTGTGGAGGGACGCGCCAGATGCTATTGATCTGTTTGAACAGAGGCAACTCACAGAGCACGACTGAGAGACCTTTACCTAACTGAGCAGGGGGTTGGTGTGTGTGTGTGTCTGTGTGTGTGTGTGTGTGTGTGTGTGTGTGTGTTTGGAGAGATTGGAGATTGGGGAACCCATGAAGAATTAAAATCATCAGACACTTGATTGCCTTAGATTCAGCCTTCCCCCCAGAAAGTCAGCTCCATTCGATGTAATGTATCGCAAGGCATACTGTATTGATATTCTTTTTTTTTTACTGAAAGTGTCTGCTAAGGTAGGAGCTTATCCCCATACACACACCATTATACCCATCACCTGCCCTGACTCCAATTCAACTTAATCTCTCTGGAACATGATTGCACTCTTCAACTAATACTACAAGGTCCCCTCTCTCTCTTTGTCGCCGGGTGAACTTTGCAATTTGAACAAGCGAAGCTGAAAGATTGTGAGGGAAAAAGGGAAAAAAAGAGCTAGTGAGAGGAGTAAAGGAGGGAGTGAGAAGGAGAGAGAGAGAGAGAGAGAGAGAGAGAGAGAGAGAGAGAGAGAGAGAGAGAGATTGGATGGTGACAGTGAACCATTTGACCCATGCTGCTCAGTGGGGGCAGTCTTGCTTGTCAAATCTCTGTGCTAACAGTGAATTGGCATATCTATTCTGAGCACAGAGGGGTGTCATGCACTACGGTCTCATGGTCCAGGATAAGGATAAAGCCATTGGCTGCATGACACAGACGGTCTTTCTCTCTCCCTCTCTCCTCTCTCTCTCTCTCCTTTCTCCCCATCATATCCTCCCGCTTGCTGTCCTTCACACTTTTCCCTTGTTCTTTTTTACACTTCATTCTTCCTCGGTCCCTCATTCCTCTCTTCTCCCCCACACCTCTTCCTCTCCATGTCTTAGGCTGGACTAGGCCCCATTAGTACAGTGGCCAGTGGTCTATGACAGCCTGTGGTAATGCTGCTCCTTCTCTAAGCCCCAGTAATACTGAATGAGGCAGACAGTAACCTAACCTGAACTCAGACAGTCTGCTTGCCAGAACTCCTGTCACCCACCGTGAGCCCATCAACCTGGGATAGAGAGAAGCATACTACACACAAAAAAAAGGTTGTTTTGAGTCAAGGTCTGTGTGTGTGTGTGTGTGTGTGTGTGTGTGTGTGTGTGTGTGTGTGTGTGTGTGTAAGAGAGAGAAAGAGTGTGTGCATGTGTGTGTATGTGAGTGTGTGTGAAGATAGCAGGCCAGTGTAATATAAATAAAAGAAAACTGCTGCATGATTTAAGAGTTGCGTGCCTTGCCCTGACAGAAAGAGATAGATTAAACCTTACATCCTGTGATTATTGAACAGTGAGAGCCCTGACCCCCATCCGCTCTCCACTCCGCCATCATCTCTTATGCATATATACTAGTACTATCCTCATTACATACAATCATGCAGGAATTAGATTCCAAATCAGACTGTGGACCCGCTTTGCTAGGCAGTCAGAGGTTAAGATACCAATCAGAGCAGCCCTGCGGACGGAGCCAGGCATTGTAATATTGGGCCATGGTAGGAATGGTTAAGAGATGTAATCTCTCTCACTGGCACTATTGTACCTTGAGGCTACTCATGTTAACATGGCGAGAGGAGAGAAAGGAGTGAGAGAGTGTTCAGGCCAGGTTGGAGTTCAGGAATCTATGCAAGACATTTCTATAATTGTGTATGGGGGAGTAATTGACACATACTAGAACTATGCTTTTCAAGGGGACAGTTAGTGTTATTTCTCCCCCACAGCTGTTGATGTAGTGTCGGCCTTCCAAAACAAAATGTGGGGTTAAAATAAGTGAGCCAGCCCTACGCCACCAGTTGATAGTGAAGAGTCACCTGGGTTGGTTGGGCCACCTCCAGCTAGTGGTAAAGGCAGAATAATAAATGTGTGCCATTTAAACATTTTTATCCAAAGCAACTTACAGTACAGTGAGTGCATGCATTCATAGTATAGATGGTTCCCAGCGGGAAACCTAACCCACAAACTTAACGCTGTGCTCTACCCCACTGAGCCACACGAGACCATATCAGACGAGGTACAGTACGTCTGTGTTCAGTAGAACAGTGTATGTAGAGACCACCAGAGGGGGACAATGATCTGTTCAGGTCCATGGTGCAGAGTAACCACTAGTTATCTAGCTACATCACTATCCTCAGCGTTGTAGCTGTTTGAGGCTTCATTCAGCTGGATATGTACAGACACAGAGGTGAAGCCCAATGCCAAGAAAAGGAATCAGAGAGCAAAGATTCATCTCGGTGCCTACAGTATTCTTGTAGATTATATACAGATACCATGGGACTCCCCGCCCCCCCCCCCCCCCTTTCCAACCCTGAGAGAGTAGATGGTATGGTCTTTTGTCCCCCCCTCTCTCCCTCCTCTCAGTGGTCCTGTCCTCTCTCAGGGTCCAGACTAATGACTTGTGACACTCCACTGAGGGGAGCGAGCTGTTTGCAGTCAGCAGTGCGTTTGTTGGTAATTATTTCGAGAGTGTCACATTAATGTCAGCCTCGTGGCTGTGAGAGGGACAGGGCCTGGCGGAGGGGGTACGGTTGGGGGTGGGGTGTGATGATGGTGGTGGGGGGGGGGGGGGGGGGGGCGTGAGGACAGCCTGTCACTGCTCCTCACTGTTAGCCACTTGGGTGATGAACATTTAAGACTAAGGAACGGGGTGGACGGGGAGGTGCATGGGATTAAATAGAACATTCTCTTTAGTCACAACTGCTTTTTCTTCTGTCCTGTAAACCCTATTCTTTAAACCATACAGATTCCCTCAATACATTATTGAATGTCTTTAATGTTAATAATTTAACAGAGGAAAACAGAGGAACTTGTGAAAACGGAGGATATTGGGGCGTGTCAGGGTTGTAGTGTGTGAGTGTGTGTGTGTGTGTGTGTGTGTGTTTGTTTGTTGGTGGGGGGTGGGGGGGCACTAGCCCCCTGGGAGGAAGCGATCAATGATTGAGACCATAATGCACCTCTCTGTATTCCTCCTCACATTCACGCTTGCTGCTTTGGGAGCTGTCACACACACGCACGGACACACACACACACACACACACACACACACACGATTCCGTGTACCAGACAGCTCATCTCTCACACGTTCCCTTCCACTCCATCTTGTAGCTGTCTGGTCGATGGCTTCTCTCTCTCTCTCTCTCTCTCTCTCTCTCTCTCTCTTTCTCCCTCTCTCCCTCTCTCTCTCTCTTTCTCCCTCTCTCCCTCTCTCTCTCTCTCTCTCTCTCTCTCTCTCTCTCTCTTTCTCTCTCTCTCTCTTTCACTTACCACTGCTCACTCTTTGGCAGACCCTGTCTCTCTCTATGTTAATATACTGGGTAACCTCTCTCTCCATGGCAGTGCTAGCCGACTGTCTCTATGTTAATATACTGAGTGGCTGAGTAGTATACGGCTCAGTGACAGAAGTACCCAACTCTGGCTCTAACATGGTGAACTCTCTCTGTCTCCGTCTCCACTGACAGACTCCAGGTCAGTCTCTGAGTATCACTACTACTCCACGATGTCGATGCAAATATACTGTTTCACTATCAGGAATTCACTGGCAAAACAAAAACATAGCACTCAATAGTAATTGTCCATTTGTAAAGTTTTCAATTCAATACTGATGGCTTTGTCATCACTTACCTCTGCTCTTCCTTCGATTTTGATGCAGAATATTGCAGTAGAGATACCAAGATGGAAATAATAAGATGAATGCATGGTTATAAGATGGACGTTTATAAAGTGTTATTGAGTATGGAGTGATCATCTATACTTTTTTTTTCAAACTCCACTTTTAATCAAAACTCCAGAGCCAGAGGGAGCCCAGTTAAGTATTATTTTTTGACGGCTTCTGTTTTGTCACAGTCATTTCAGGGTTCCTCAAGACATCTGAATTAGCATTAAACTTCAATTATCCCTAATGAGTTTGCGGACATTATTATAGTAACACGGTTAACTGTTGGCCCTGAAGATGATACAGGTGAAAAGTATAGAGCTACACTCACAGCGTCCGGACTATTTCCTCTCTGTCTCTGTGTTACTCCAGCTCTCAAATTAAAGAGTGATAAAGTTAAAAGACTGGGTTGATTATGTCTGGCATCATAATGAAAGAAGTAGAAACCTCACACCAAACACTGATTTAACATTCTCTTATTGGTTATTGGGAGATGCTTCAAGAGATTATTAGTCTGGATAAAGAGACCCTCTGAAATTAGAATGAAAAAACAAAAACAAAACAATAACACTTAGTTTTTTGTTATGCAGAGAATAACTCGGATCACGACAAAGATTTTGTGAAGACACTCCTTGCCCACACTGACTGGTAACATACAACATTAAATGAAAATAAAACGGATCTAAAATGTTCCTCAATAGACAATGAATTTACTGTATGGTAAACAAGCATGGAGTCAAACTGATTTAGATACATAACTCATAAAGGGACGAGCGTGAGGCAGTCAAAAAGACAGCCAAATGACTCACACCGTGCCAGAAATAAAGACATACAATTACCATCACATCACATCATCCTCAGCCAAGCAGGCAGCCCCGTAATTGGGCCGCTGACCAGTCTCTCTGGCTCTGGGTGGCAATTTATTCTGGTAGCCCTGAAGTTTACCCACGGCGGGTAAAAGGCCCTTGTGCCCTAACCTGGCAAAGCAGGGACGTCATTAACACTTCAGTGGGCCTGCGGGACACGCAAACACCACCCAGAGCTGCCAGTGTAGCCCTGCTATACAGGGTGAGAGTGAAGGGTAAGAGGTGGAGGGTAGAGCCAGCTGGCAGAACTTTAGAACCAACAAGGGTGGTCCCTTGGTCCCATCCAGGGGACAAATTAGAACACCAAATCTAACATGAAACTGTCTCAGTATTTTCAACCCAAGGAATAAGGGAGGTGGTAGTGGAGTGCCTGTGTACCTAAGTCCCCTGACTATAGTGTATAGGTGGCGGTATGGATGCTGGAATCCTCGAACTAACCCTAAGCAATGTCATATGAGAAGGTAATGGGGAGCGCTCTCCTACTGAAGCAGTGACCTTGCCCTGTTACACACCACACTACAGCATGTGTCACACATATATACACACACACACACACACACACACACACACACACACACATACACACACACAAGCTCACGCACGCACGCACACACACACACACACACACACACACACACACACACACACACACACACACACACACACACACACACACACACACACATTAGTCTGAGAGTGAGACAAGGACAGTCAGTCTGAGCACTCTCGTTTATGCCCATTTAAATTCTGCATCTGCTGTCTGTCTACCTCACAACCTGGGTGTGGGGTGAGGGTTAAATGGGTGGGGTGGGGGATGGAATGTTCCATTCTTAGCATGGTGGACGGCATACAGTGGGTATTGAGCAGTTCCACCATCTACAAAATTGCATTTCAACCCCTCTGGCTGGGGGGGGGGGAAGCTCCCTCATTCTTCTAGTTTGCATTATGCCAAGTAGTGTTACTGAACATTGGGGCCTAGTTACTATTCTTAAGATTGCACCTCCTACTCACTTTTAACAGTTTTCCTCTCTCACGCATTGGAGGAAGCTCCCCATGTCTTCCTCTGCTTGGCTCTGACATTCCTAAACCTCCAATCCCCTTTCTCCGAAGGTCTCTCCACACACACACTCTCGTTGGTGCTCAAATGGCTGTTCATTAAAGACTGAGACCTGAGGGGAAGCAATCGTCTGAGAGACGGAAATTACGTGTCACATTAGATTAGCGGTGTAAAGCCTCTGGAGTGGCTCCGGGGAATAAGGAATTATTTCAATTACATTATCTCCAAAAGTCTTTAAGCAATACCAATACAGATAAAAACAAATTAGCTGTGATTTGTGATTTTGTTGAGTTCTGTCATCCCACAATATGTGTAAAATGTGATGAATATTTCTGCTGTCCTCTACTCTAATCCTCTACTCTAATACTCAAGTGTTGACAAATTGAAATGTAGCCTAGAGCTCCTTTTCCTCAAGGAATAGGCCGTATCTGAGACAAATAACTTAACCTAATGATCATTTGCATTATATCAAAGGTAAGTTTTACAACAATGCACGGGATATGGCAATCAAATTATACAGGCATACTGCACAAAAGAGGGGATGTGATAACAATTATCTACCCTTCACATTTCAGACAGACCCTGTAGGCTGAGGGTGAGGACATCTACCTATGGGTACCTACTACTGGCCTACCTCTGACAATATACTGTATGTGGGTAATTTTTCAAGGTTATATGATCAGTTCTGATCTCTGTCACTGTTACAGGAACATCCCTATTGTCATTACATTCTATACACAATAGGTAGTCTAACAGATAGATTCCCTATCAGATATCAAATACCGTACATTGTAAAATTCTCAATAGCAATAACAGGGGTTTAGCTTTTCAAACGGGCGAGTGCGCACTTGGGCAATGTAGGACAATGTCCTGGACATTTTGGATATAAGAAAACCAAACAGCCTACCAACCTGCTGTACCATTCGGGACTTAAGAACTGTGATCTCATGATTTACTCTTTCTGTAAAACGCTAAATGCCACTTCCCAGTTTTTTAACGTAGTGAATGATACAGATGTTCTGTTCTTTTGATACTTCTTATTCCATTTATGCTGAGATGAACGAAGGCATCTCAGGCATCTCAGCTCACACACAGACAGTCCCTCTGGGGAGAGAGAGTCGGTGTGAGAGGAGAGGTACAGAGGGAGGGGAGGGGAGGGGGAGTGCTGCTGAGTGGGGTTGTCACTCGCAGCGCGGGCTACAGGCAGTGAGCCACGAGACACTGAACGAGACAACAGCTCAGACTCATCCCTACCAAACCACACATCTTTGACGTTTCGATTTCTACTCAGCGGTGATCTCGCAGATGTTTCATTTTCTAACAGAATACATGGAAACGACCTCGAACTCTAGGTAATCCCAGTGCTCTTTCTGCGGGTAGCGACCATCTCCGGTATTTTCACTTGAGAAAGTGTTCTTTGAATAGGAGACAAACGCCTGCGGAGCGCTTTAACACGGCAAGTAGCCTACTCTAACTTCCCACGTGCTTTGT
Source organism: Nansenia antarctica (assembly GCF_963989245.1). Classification (NCBI taxonomy): domain Eukaryota; kingdom Metazoa; phylum Chordata; class Actinopteri; order Argentiniformes; family Microstomatidae; genus Nansenia; species Nansenia antarctica. The sequence continues at coordinate 95,692,457 of NC_137674.1, read as the reverse complement.
CAACAATGGCAATTGTTCCTTCATTAGGCCTAATTCATAACCCATAAATAATTGTCACAAATGCATTGGTGAATAGTTTTTCTTAGTATATTTAGATAATATATTAATATATTACTAATGCACCCCAACTTGTCTAGCCTGTAAATGTGATTTATATTGAACTGTCTTGTTTGCTTTAGAGCAGGTATAGCCTGATCACCTGCATGTTTAATTTTTTAAAGTTACAAGAGATTAGATAACATGGATATGAGATGTATTACTGCCATAAACTCTGAATATATATTTTTGGTTAGGCATACTTGCTGTCCGTGATCAACAGTCATTTCCACGCTTTGAAAAGTCAGTGCTATGGGTGTTTCTTGAGAAGTCATTTATAGGAAAAGCTCATCACAAACATGTACAAAAACAAGTACATTTCGTGTTGGCTCCCAGAAATATAACTTTTTATGAGATAATAATGGGATGGTAAAACGCTCGGCTCGCGTTTATCTGCATGAGAGCCACCTGCAAGAATTCTGCTCGGGCAGTCAGTTAAACTTTCTTTGCTGTCTGTAGTGCAATTTAGTTAAATTTGGGTAAACGATAGGCATACCTTCATAATTTATATGGCCGTTATTTGAACAGATAACAGATTTAACAGATTATAGTAGAAACCGATGCAATAAGCATCATTTTGGTTTGATTAGAACCAGGCAGTTTGAATTCAGATCTTAACATCAGTCCTATTTTCATTTATCCCATACAGAAATTATTGCTCCATAATTTATTATTCAACAATCTCCTTAGGTTATTACGCTTGAATTATTGTGCTATATTTCGGCCCACATTGGCATTTATTTAGCTTCAGACTAAGACATTGTTGGTTGATTTTGGCACATAATTTAAAAGGTGATTCATACGATTTCGTCTCCTTTACTTTGCACAGCAAAAAAAGGTCAAATTGTCATCCCAAAATGTGGCAGTCTACACATTAATTAAATACTAAGTTTATCATTCAAACATAGGCCTACATGGCCTCATTTGATTGTTTTGTTTTGCGTATTTTGTGTATTTAATTTAGCCTTAAAGAAGGCAGTCTTTAATAGAACAATATCCCCCGCTAATTGACCATTATTTGACAAAAATAGCCAAAATGTTGGCAAATGTAAAAAACAAGCAGATATATTTTTCTGGTTCTAAGTCACATTTGCAGCTGTTAATAAGCACCTTTTGGTACGTATCAGCAGTGTTATAGACTGTCACATATTTTTGGGGAATGAGTGTTCTATGTCATTTATTAGGCCTATTCGGTGAGACAAGATAAATCCCGTATATAACTTTTGCAATGTATTTCAATACATGTCGAGAAAGTGTTTATTTACAAATTGATTGATTCGTTTTGTCGAAACGTTGTCGAAATTAATTAGATCCAGGTCAGATTTCGTGTTTGCTCCGCAAACATGAAGCTGTAGAAATAAATCAATTATTATAGAGAGGACCTACGTAACATTTAAATAGTGTGTTGAATGTCACCCTTTTTCAATTCCAATTTGCTCCAAATTGTTATACATATGAAATATGTTGGATTTACAATACTATTGAAATGATTACATTAAGCATCGCTGTTCATTGTATATATAATAATCTTTCCAGCTCCCATTTCTCTCTTTCTTGAAGGGCTGAGCTTTAGTGATAGAGATGTATTTTTTTCCTCAGCAGAGATAGCCCTTTGAGGATGGTCTCACTGTGAAGCTACCCAGCCTGCCACATCAGTGTCCTGAGCATATACTCCACTGCACATCCCCTCCACTTTGTCTAGTCCTATCCCTCTTTACATAGAGGAGTCAAGACAGGGAGGCGTGGATGGACCTCCACCGCCCCACCTTTAAGATGGACAGCCCCTCCTACCTGCCTGGCCCCATGGCCTCCCCAGCCCTGATGGTGCTAGCCTCCACAGCCGAGGCAGGCCGCGATGCCACCGTCCCCTGCCAAGCCTCCAGGCCTTTCGGTGTCCCTGTCTCCATGGAGAAGGACCTCCACCTCCCCTTCCCCTCCGGCGCCTACACCTTCGCCTCCATGTACCACCGCCAGGGGCCTATCTCAGGGGCCTTCCCCTCCCGAGACTTCCCTACCTCCCTGCTCCACCTCCACCCCCAGTTCGCCCCTCCCAACCTGGACTGCTCCTCTCTGGGGATGCTGAACCATAGTGGGGTAGGAGCCTTCCGACCCTTCTCCTCTCCACTGGAGGAGAGGGATGCAGGTGGGTATCATTCAGCTTTCACCCCTGCCAAGAGGCTGAAAGGCTGCTACACAGACGAGGGGAAGGAGTATGAGTTCAGAGGCTCTCCGGGAGGGTCGCTGAAGGCTGCCGAGGACTCTGCAAGGAAACTGTTTGCGGTGTCTGGTCTGCTGTCTGACCGGGACGCCTCGTCCAGCCCTGACGAACGCAAGGAGCGCTGTGAGTATCCACTCTCACACACACACACACACACACACACACACACACACACACACACACACACGTGCACACACACACACACACACGTGCACACACAAACACACACACACACACGCACACACACACACACACACACACACACACACACGTGCACACACACACACACACACACGTGCACACACAAACACACACACACACACGCACACACACACACACACACACACACACACACACACTAACACACACACACACACACACACACACACACACACACACACACAAATTAAATGGCATCTGTTTGACAGTGTTTGCATTGCACTGGTCATGTATCACTTGATTTGACATGAGTCAATTTTTATATTGACCTGATTATTGATCATTAGTCATAGTTACTAGTATAACCATTACTACCTACATTGAATATAAGATATTTCAACACTTGGGCAACACAAATATCCTCAAGCTTGCAGAGATGACAGAGGAGGGAAAGTTTTAGAGAGTGACACCCTGTCAGAGATAACGAGGTGGCAGAGAGCGAGGGATGGAAGGAGGAGGAGGGAGCTACAACACGACTCAGGTCTAGAACACAACACCCTCAGCTCAGTATGGCCGCCCACGTCAGCCGTCTGATTTGTTGACAAATGAGTGGGAGAGGTGTCAGTCACCACGGCGGGGCGAGAGGCGCTCCTCATTATCCACTATGGGATAATTGCCCGACCACGCGGGGGCACACCGCGCGCCTCGCCTCCACCTGAGAGCAAGAGCAGGGAGGCAGACACGACGCCAGGCATGATGGGAAATCAAAACCCCTTGCGGCCGCCGAGGGGGCGTCTGATACATGAAAGCGACCAGAGAGAGGACCCACAAGCCTTGGCAGATCAGAGGGGGGCACCATGGAAAATAATGACAATGAGAGCAGGGAGAGGGAGTTTGATATCCCCACGTATCACCTTAAAGAAACTTTCATCCCTCAACATCAAGACCCTGGTGTAGATATGAGTTGTCTTGAGAAAAGTTTGGATTGTGTGTGTGTGTGTGTGTGTGTGTGTGTGTGTGTGTGTAGCTTTAGTAAACTTCTAGGTTTTGACATGCAGCAGGGTGAGTGACAGGGCAAGGGAGGAGGCTGGGAGGTAGAGTGGCAGGAATTTTAATAAGGACAGAAAAGGAAAGATGCCAAGAGGAGAGGTTTGTCTTTCAGCTGTGTGTGTGTGCGTGTGTGTGTGTGCGTGTGCATGTGCCTGTGTGTTTCTGTGTTTGTGTGTGCTCCCATTACCTCTGACATCCCTCCGGTGAATAATGACAAGGACGTCGACATTGAGGGATAGAACAGGGGGTCTGACCCCAAAAGTGTTCTGCAGTTAAAATTAGTTTGAGGAAAAATGGATTCCGAGTGTTAAAAGCAGCTTTTCCAGCTTTATCCAATTAGATTGAAGCTCAGGCAAACTAAAGGCTTTAATGCAATTGAGCTCTCAGCACTTTCCAAAGTCTGACATGTGGTTCCTCTCCACTGGGTAACAGACAGTCACTTCAGGACCAAAGTCTTAAGTGTTAAGCTTCAAATCTTCCTGGGACAGAGATCTCTGGTTCAGAATCTACCTCTGTACGACGCCCATCCAAAATCACACACAATTATCGCTAATTTAATAATTTTTCGATTGCAGTTACCTCTCCCCGTATTATTCTCCTTTCCAGTTCTAACTGAAAATGGGTTGTTTTTGTCTGTGAGTGTGCCTGCATGTATGGAGTATGGAGAGTCAAGTGTTTCATGTGCATAGACCAGACAGGCTCACTGTAGCTATCCTTAAAAAAATGTGTTTGTGTTTCCCCCATCTTCCTTATGTATCAGTGTTGGTTGACGTCTCCTTTGTTCACGCAGTGTCTCTCTGCTCTGTTACCATACTAGACTTGGCTCTGTTTTATCTGAACGTTTTCTAAAGTGCAGTGTGTTCTGACAGCTGTTCAAACAGTCTCTCTTTTTCAAAGGGCAGATGTCCTCAGTGGAGCGAGTCATGCTTATTTTCCTCCTCTGGGAGATGTTTTCAACTTTGGGGTTGAGCTGTAACTAAAGGGAGACAAGAACAGAAGTGGGAACAGAAGACTAGAATGACAAAAAAAACCACCATGTCCAGACGTAGACACACATTGCTGTTCTTCCCTGAGTGTAGTGCGGTGGTGAGGTTTCAGTGAAGGAGTTTTGATAACCAGATCCAGATGTGACGTCCTGTGGCTATGTTACACTTATACCTGATTCGGTCGGGTCAAATGGTCCCACCACAAACTGACCACATCCACCATGGGGATAGATTGGACGTCATAAGATTTCTTGGGCCAAGTGTGTGTGTGTGTGTGTGTGTGTGTGCGTGTGTCCTGCGCGTGTGCGTGCGTGTGAGCGTGCGTGCGTGCGTGCGTGTGTGTGGCATGGATAGAGGAGATCTATGTAGCAGGTGTATAGCATGTTAGCTGGCTCACACCGTGACTCAAAAACATCACAGCTTAACACATCCTGAAATCCTGATATCAGCCTCTAGAATCAGACATGGATAAGAGGGAAGCTTTGTTTCCTGGCATGAGTTGCTGACTCCTTTGTTAAGGGAATTCGGTGGGATATCTGGACAAAGAGTATACATATCTCCCACTGAAAGGGAAGCAATACCTCCTTATAAGTCAACAGAGGAAAAGGGAAACATTTGAGCGTAACACAGAGAGGCTTGTACTCCAGATGTATTTAGTGTTGAAGAGTCCTGCATGGTCGGTTATGCATGCTCTGTTAGAGGAGTACTAACCTCCCCGAACAGAATCAATAAAGCATAGATTCATCTTAGACTTGGCACATGGATTATCTCTCCACTGATCTTTGATGGGTTTAGCTTGTTCCAGACATGGCTTACATGTGTTTGGTGTGTGTGTTTGGTGTGTGTGTGTGTGTGTGTAGTATGCATAGGGAACGGGCAGATTATCATAGCTGTGGGTCCTCATTCAATAACTGGGAGGCCGCGTCTGTCAGGCATGATTTCTGTGAAGCTGTCGCTCAGTAGGGTTTGTATTGAGTGAAGCCTCCTATGGAAAGACACTGTGTTTACATCCAGCTGGCGGACCAGAGGTGATCAATAGCAACCACTCAATGCTCATGCATACACATATATCTGCTTGGTTATATCCCCAAGGTACACACACACACACACACACACACACACACACACACACACACCCCACACCCCACACGCACACACTTACTCGTTTGAATGATGGCATGACTTATTTCTTTATTTTTCTTTGTATGCACGTGCAGTTCCTTGTGTGTGTGCGTGTGTGTTTGTGCCCCCATAACGTACCAGCCATATCTCAGTATATGAGCAAACTGGAGGCTGAGTGTGAATAATGCATCAAGAGGCATGAACAACAGAATTGGAGGGAAGGAGGGAGGGAGGTGGTTCGTAAGGGAGAGCCAACCAAATATACCAAATCAAAAGGATCTATTTTGTTCAATCCATTTGACAGCTGTGTCACCCAAAGATGAAGTGAGAGTCTGAAATCAGCGCTTCACTTTTGCTCTACGTTGACCCCACGAGGAGCGTAGCCACATTGTCTGAGTCGAGAAGCATTCTAATCGAATGGAGAGTGTGTTTGATGTGAGAGAGCTGGGTTTGACTTGTTCCCCTCCTGTTGTGGTGCTAGTTTGTTCTCCTAATGTACTCTAAAGTTGAGGAGCTTTCATCCTGGCAGGGGGGGGGGGTCGCTGTTATTCTCCGATTTTCTTTTGTCATCTCGTAAATTCAGATTCGTTGTGGAGTTAGGATTCGTCCCTCAATGCACACAGCATCAGTTACTCTATGTCAGTGTAGTGACATTTTTGTGGGTGTGTATGTGTGTGTGTGTGTGTGTGTGTGTGCGCGTTCATGTACAATACGTGTTTGTCTGTGTGTGTGTGTGTCTGTGTCTGTGTCTGTGTCTGTGTCTGTGTTCGTGTGTGCGTCCGTGTACACTACGTGTGTGCGTGCGTGTGTGTGTGTGTGTGCATGCGCGTGTGTGTGAGTTTGTGTGTGCGTTTGTGTACAATACGTGTATGTGTATTTGTGTGTGTCTGTGTTCGTGTGTGCGTTCATCTGTGTACAGTACGTGTGTGCATGTGTGTGTGTGTGTGTGCATCTGTGTTTGTGTGTACGTCCGTGTACAGTACGTGTGTGCGTGTGTGCATGCGTGTTTGCACGTGTGTGTGTGTGTGTGTGTGTGTCTGTCTCAGACAGTGACATGGAATCCAAGTGTGCTCATTCTAGAGGGCTAAAAGGAGCCCAGTAACAGCAACCTGCCGGCCCCACACAGGCTTACGGAGCCAGACTGAGATAATAGGTCTGGCTGGGGACTTTTACAGAAGCACGGGGAGGGACGGAGGGCCAGAGTACTGGAGGGGTTACTGGTGATGACAGACAACACCTGTTGGCCTGTTCACACACTCAACCATCTGTCTCAAACTACATTAACACAGAGACAAACTGTTTCTGGCAGCGCGACAGAACTCTCTCATATTATCACACACATGGTGATCCTCCTCACAGTTGAGCTACTGTACTTTGGAGGCTGTGTGTGAGTGAAAGGACTGCGTAGGTTGGAGGACAAGAGAGCGTGAGGGAGAAGGAGAGAGAGAGAGAGAGAGAGAGAGAGAGAGAGAGGCTCATTACGACTGCAGGCCAGGGGTCGTTAAAACAACAGCCTGCTTTAACAGAGCCCTCTCATCTCCCTCCGACTCCGCTCGCACCTGATCGACCTGCATCACGTGGAACCAAACAACCCTCTCTCTGATCTCACTTCAAAGACCTGGGGAGGGAGACCCAGCGCGGGCGAGCGAGGGGAGGGGGTGGGTGGGTGGTGAAGAGTGGAGGGAGGGAGGGGTGGTTGTAGGGAAGGTTGGGTGTAGAGGAGGGGGGGGGGGGGGGGGGGGGGGGGGCTGGGGCTGTGTATGGATGGCTGCATGGCTCAGTAAGAAAGGGCACATCCTCTGTCCGTGTCCCCAGAGTCTAACAAATCACTCAGGCAGATACAGAGGGCAGGAAGGGCAAACGCTGGGGTCAAACAGACGCTGCTGAGGACATCTACACACCAATCCCAAGTGTGTGGTGTGTGTGTGTGTGTGTGTGTGTGTGTGTGTGTGTGTGGCCTGAGGAAGGCTACAGACAGACAAGAGTGGGACCCAT